>NC_081565.1:63352401-63416409 GCF_022355385.1 Mustela nigripes | reverse complement strand
CACTGGTGTATTTGGAGCACACTAGACTAAACCATGGAAGGTTTTGTGTAAGACTTTGTTCTTATCCTCTAGAAACTTAACATTTAGCTACATACCAAATGGCAAAGTGAAAATTTCAATAATAAGTCAAGATAACAAGAGGCGTCACGAGATGGCGTGAATTAATTGCATCTTAAATAATGCTTTCCTTACACTTGTTACATTATACTTTATTAAAGTATAG
This sequence comes from Mustela nigripes, assembly GCF_022355385.1. Classification (NCBI taxonomy): domain Eukaryota; kingdom Metazoa; phylum Chordata; class Mammalia; order Carnivora; family Mustelidae; genus Mustela; species Mustela nigripes. The sequence continues at coordinate 63,416,186 of NC_081565.1, read as the reverse complement.
ATATACTTTATATATACTGTATACTTTATACTTTAATACTTTATATATAGTATATATAAAGTATATATAGTATATATAAAGTATAAAGTAAAATTTATGTATTTATTTATATTATTATATATTATATATTATTTATTATATTTATTATTTATTATTTAATTTTACCTTTGTTACATTTGTTAACAGTACATTTGTTACAATTGGATACATTTGTTATGATCTCTGAGTCTACGTTGGCACGTCATTAACACCTAAAGTCCATAGTTGACACTGGGTTCACTCTGGGTGTATTACATTCTATAGGTTTGGACAAATGTATAATGACATGTATGTATCCATCATCACAGTATAACACAGAGTAGTTTCACTGCCCTAAAAATCCTTTCTGGCCTCCACCCAGACAACTTCTATTTTTCAAAAGTAATCAAATTGAAAGTATAAAGCATCTCCTATTTGATGATTATATGCCACTCATTTAGTGGGAAATTTCTTTTTTGTCAAATCTTTAACTCTGAAAGTTTTGCAGAAAGGTAATAGCTACCCTAGTTGCTAGAATAAGTGCTGGTGAAATTTCCCCCAAACAAGTCTGAAATACTCTGCCAGTATCACTTGGGGTGGAGATCTAGGTCACAGAGATCAGTGGAAACTCGGGCACTAAGGGCCTGCTGGTCTACCAGATCCACCCAATTCTGAGAAGGATGGCCTGGAGCCCTCAGTACCCCCACTGGAAAACTGACACTTGAAATTCTACCGCTGGCACTTCCCTCCATGCTGTGATGTCTCAGGGCTCACCTTCAGAGGCTCCACTGACAGCCCATTTGACCAGTGACACAGAAGAGATGGAACAGGAGGCAGCGCCTCTGATGGGGGCCAGCAATAAACCCAGCCCACTGTGAGGTAGTCTCCAGACTTGATTCTCCTTGGGCACCATTGAAAATAGGCCAGGCAGAGGAAGGACAATGAGAGATCATAATGTATTACCTAGGAGGCATACATGAGGCCGGAAGGCCAATGTTCTGAGTTCATATATTGGCTCCAATTCTGCTGCCATTTTTACCGACTGGGTCTTGACCAGGTCTCTCTCCCTCTCCAAGCCGTGCTATCCTACCTGCAAAAGGAAGTAGTCGGAAGGCATGGCTTGTGGTGGGCAGGTAGAATACCAGTGTCTATAGGATATGGGTTTTCTTTTAAGGAATGTTTATAAAGCACCCCTATTTCCAGGTGTGTGAGATGAATGTAGATGAACATCTGCAGACAGAAACATCTCATCAGATTTAAAATTTTTGATATAAAATTTAAAATTTTTGGTATAAAATATTTGATAAAATATCAAATAAATTTTGATATAAAATTTAAAATTTTTGATATAAAATTAAAAATAAAAGAAGGAATAAAATAAGAAAAAAAGGAAAGGAGGGAAGAACGGAGGGAGGGAGAAATGAAGGAAGAAAGAAAGGAAAAGGGGGAAGAAAGGAGGGAAGCCAAAGCCAAACGCCAAAGCAAAACTGGTCGCGCATTTTTGACAGCACTGATTGAGGGGTTTTCCAGCTATGCCCTCAGTTTTTAGGCTGAGGCAATGCTGAGGAGCATTATTTTTTAGTATCAAAACTCCACTGCAGGCTATAGTTAAGAGCTAGAGTGTAGAGGAAAAATCTTCATCAAGGCTCATAAACTTGTTCACAGCAAAATTACAACATTACATCATGGCTTAACGATTCCAGAATTTCCTAATATGTGGCCTAGCTTCAAAGGACATGGTGACATTTCATCAAAACATAAATTCATCATTTCTTCAATGTGGCCTCCTTTTCACTGGTTGACAGACAAAGAATTTTTTCTAAGCAAGAGTTTGTCAGGCACATTTTACAAGCCTTACCACACAGGAACAAAGCCACCAAAACTATGCCCATCTGTGCTGCTTACTTGTCCCTGCCTCATGCCTAGAGCTGTCATTCTCCATCCCTGGGGCTGCCCAGACTCACCTGGAGGGCTTGTTAGGACACAGACACTGAGCCCCATTCCCAGAGCCTCTGCTCCAGCAGGTCTTTTGTGGGCCTAAGCGTTTGTGTTTCTCATAAGCTTCTGGGTGATGCTGATGCTGTTCTTCTAGAGGCTACCTTTGCTATCTGGTAGCCTAGAATAAGACTTGGCACATTCCAGGTCCTCAAGAATATGTGCTGTTTGCAATGAAAAGACCATGTCTCACATTGTGCTTCTGTCTCGTGAAGTGTGGAGAAGGCTTAGTGTTTGGGTCGCACTGCAGTATTTCTAGAACTCAGGAAGAAACTCATGGGTCCTTAGGGTCAGGTTTTATTAATTAAATCTACTCAATGACTAAAAGAAGAGCCAAGGTACGCAATGATTTTCAAAGTATCCTGCCTTCCTCTTCCCCAATGTACTTATACAGAACTGTCAGCCTATTGTTCTATGTCTGCTACTGAGAACTAATTCTAACAACAAAGCTTCTATGAGTCTTCATGGCCAACTTTGCATTCATTTCTGATTTAGGCAAGTTTCCAAGTTTTCTAAGGATGAACGGACTGAGGCAATCACTTGAGATTTTGAGACTTACCCAGAAGCTATAAGGAACTGGTGGCTCACAAGCCTGTGATGGAATTATTTTCCTCTTTTTATCCAGTTATCTACCTAATAGTTGTCCTCACTGCCCATCAATAATAAGAAGTCTGGTTACCTGATGAGTCCAAGTAGGCACCCTGCTTTTCTAATGAAACACAGGATGCCTCATTTAGGTCTGTGACTGAAAGAGATCAGACCAGAATATCCCTCTGGTGGTAGGATAGAAGCACTGTGTCTCAACCTACCCAGGCAAGAAGAGAGTGGTTTCATCTCTCAAGATATGTTAATATTAAGCATGTTGTCCCCAGTCACTGAGCCAGTCCACTTAAAGTGAGCAAACAGCCCTAACTGTTGATATTCCAAGCTCTTTCAAGCAGCAAAGGGCACCTGGCAGATGCTGAATAAAGGAGTGGGTTTTGGTTGATTGCTATGTTTGAACATTCCCTTTGAACTTAGGTTCAATCCTTTCAAGGAGCAAATCTTTGACATTCTAAACAGAGCCTGAAAGCCTTGAATGATAGGGAAAAGAGAAGAGCCTAAGTGTGACTGTAAGTCAAACAATAAATCCTACACCAGGCCAGGGAAAAACACTTGCAAGGAAAATAAAAGGGAAGGACAGAGAAAAAGGAAAGCCCTATTGGACTATGACCATTCTTGTAGGTCAAAAGTGGCATAATATTGACCACTTCCTGTGGTTTGAATAAACAGATAAGAGAAATGCTGTTATTACCCACCTGGCAGATACAATTTCCCGTTCCCAGAGTCTGGACAGTTCCCCCTCCAGCCACTTGCTTACAGCCATGTGACTACTATTTCCTCAGTGGAACAAAAACAGGAGGCATGAAGGCCCTATAACAACTCACTCACTTCGAGAAAAAGTAAGGAGCAACATGTGCTAATTCCAAGCACTGTTTTGGTTGCCCTTTTCCTTTGGTCTCTGAAAAATCAACTGCAGTAAACACCTCTTTGGCTAAGCTCAAGCAGCAAATGGTTAACGCTTTCTGGGAAGATAAATGGTGGTTGTGTCCTTCACGGAAGAAAACTTAGAGCTTTCATATTCGGTAAATGAGTATGTGGCATCAGTGAAGTTAATATTCTACAACTGTAATAGAGTAGCCAGTCTTTAAGGAGACATAAAAAGTGGGATGGGAATATTTAGAGCATTGTTCTTATATAAACCAAGAGGTAGGATCCTACCCCATGGCCAGTTTTGTGCCCTTAGGAATCCATTTCACCTCCCTGAGCCTCAGATCCATCTCTCATCAGTCAAAGAAGAAGACTGGATTCAGATCATATAGTGCTGCCCCTCAAACCCAACTCCTTTATAGTCTATGACTCCTGGAGCCATACTATGGGTGTCCTGAAAGACAATAATAAATCATGAGCAGGTGCATGTAGGGGCAGACAATAATGGCAGAAATGGCAACTCAGCTCTCATATTGTTTCAAAATAATTCATTCCAGCCTCAATTAAGGAAACCTTCTAAACTTCCAGTTTGAGAAGCAGGGCTTTTTGAAGAAGAGCAAAGACAAAAGCCAATCACCCCATTAGCGTGAAAGCCTGACTCCACCACATATGTCCAATCTTTGCCTGTTTGTCTCTTTAAAAGATGATCCATCCAACTAAGTACAGGAGAACATAACAGGTAAAGAGCAGCAATCAGGGCCTTCAGCTGATGAGATGAACTGATACCAATGATGAACTTATACATGATGAAAACTTCTCCTTTCAAACTTTAATAACTTAGGTCTTGGATATGATGGAAATGATTTCTCACTGGCAATTGAAAGCAGATGTACTACACCTCAAAGCTGTTTGGCATTTGAGATCATAATGTCACAGCAACAATGTCAGTGTTGTAGGTTTAATCCCTGCATGGCACAAGGTGGCCCTTTTGTCATGTTCACCACTTTGTAGCTAGTGCCAGCACAGGGCACACCCTCAGCATATATTTGTTGAATAAATGCATTACCTGTTTTGCAAGATTGTACACAATACATTGGATCTCCAAAGTTTTAGAAATAAGGTAACTTCACTGGCTAGCAGAATTGAAATCTCAAAACTAGGACAAGAAAATTCAACTTAAATGCCACCTGTACATTGTTTCTATCCCATTTTCAGACTAAATTTTTGTGATTAAAAAAATTGTGCAATGTTTAAAATACACTTGTAAGTAAGTTTGAAAAAAAATGACTTAGGCCATACTCATTTTTTACCACCTTGTCCCAAAGTATGCCAATAATGAAGTTAATGATTAATGTGAGAAGAAAACATGTTGTATCTGTATTTATTATCCTTTCAGTATTTGATTTGAACCTATTTTTAACACGAAGTATTGATAAGTTTGGTGGTTTTTGTTTGTTTGTTTGTTTGTTTTAATTCTAAGCTCTTTGACCACAAATAGAAACCAGTTGAGGACAGAAGGCTCTAAACTTGTCTACTTAGGAAAAAATACTACAGAAGAAAACAGAAAGTATGCAGCTAACTCTGCCCATGAAAGAAAAGGAACACTACTAATTCTTGGAATTTAGAGACAACCGATTGATTATTTTCTGTAATTATCAGACAGCAGTTAGAGAAAGATTATCCCCAGACATCTGAAGATTCCAAAGGACATCTACACGCTGAAGAGCTGCAAGGTTTACAAATGTCTAGCACTGAAAGTGAGAGAAGGACATACAGATTCTTTGTTTAAAACAGCATAAAAAATGACAGGTAACAACAGTAACTATCCAATTTTAATTTGAGATTTGTATCCAAGTGTTTGCATTCCTTTAAATCTTGCTCTATGATACATTATACTTTAATTTAAAAGGCATTTAAACATTCTTTTAAGTGTCAATGTAAATAAAAACTATCTTTTTAAGTTTAGTTTTATTTTTATTAAGAAAACAATTTTTTTAAAGATTTATTCATTTATTTATCAGACAGAGAGGGAGAGAGAGGGAGCACAGGCAGACAGAATGGCAGGCAGAGGCAGAGGGAGAAGCAAGCTCCCTGTTGAGCAAGGAGCCCCATGCGGGACTCGATCCCAGGACGCTGGGATCATGACCTGAGCTGAAGGCAGCCGCTTAACCAACTGAGCCACCCAGGCGTCCCAAGAAAACAATTTTTTAACTGAATGGGAAAATGCTCTATATTCTACCACTTTAGGCAATCACAACTATGGGAAGCCCTCTCTTTGGACCACAGACCTTAGCGCGGGAGCCCCCCTTCATACATATCAACACGCACAGGAAAATAAAGGTTTCCCTTGAGCATGTCTCACAAAACCAGAAATGATGAGAAATGTCCCCAGTGCTGTCAACATGGCTTTGAAATTTCCCATCTAAACTTTTATCCTTCCTGCTAAGTAGACAAGCCACAATTCTCAAAGCAAGCATAAAATATGATTCAAATAAACATCTACTGAGTTTCCAGTTTTGAAAGTCGCCTCATATTTATTTATATACATGGAACTTGCTGAACATTTCCAGGGAAACAGAGGACCAAGACATATATCTTGATCTTTAGGGAAGTTATAAGTTAGCCAAGAAGGATGACTGCACAAATAATATCAAACCCACAAGTATTTTCCTTAAGAGGAAATACTCAGAACTATCTTACCATTCGGAAGATGGCTTCAACAGAAGGATCAGGGATGAGTCATTTAAGTTGGATATTGACAAGTCAGAGGGCATTAAGGGAAAGGAGCAATGACACAAAGTGATGAAGTTTATTGGTTAAAAGTGAAAATCACAAACGTGCAGCCCATGGCCAAATCCAGCCAACAGATGTGTTCGCTTTGGCTTGAGCAATGTTTGTTTGTTTGTTTGTTGTTCGTTTTTATTTCCGTTTTTTTTTTTAAGGTGAATCAGTTGCCAGTATTTTAAAATTGAGATACCACTTAAAATTCTGGATTTTGCAGCTTCTCTTGAAAAAATTGGAAGATGTTAACAGTGGGTCCACATCCCTACTGACAACAAGGGTCATCTACAACTCTGTCACAGCTGCTCACTCCAGAAAGGACAACAGCTCACACCAGTCCCAGGAGCCCCACTCAGCCCACCTCATCATATATGTGTCCTGTGAGCCCCTGGTGGATGGTGGCCAGTGACTCCTGGGTCAAAGTAGGAGTGTGGGTCAGACCAGTGGTACTCTGGTGAGGGTTTAGCAACAGAGTTTCTAAGGAAAAATTGTCTAAAAAGCCCTGATTTGCCAGCTTCTGTGGTGGAATCTCACCATGGTCAATTTCAATGGGCTTAGGCTAAAATTTCAATTTCATGTTTTGTCACAGAACATGGACTTGGGGAGAGATACACACAACGTGCATTCACAAGCCAATAAAACCAACCCCAGCATAGTGCAGGCTCACACAGGCCTGAGTTCAAAGTCAGGGCTTCCTGGGGAAGTTTCTTACCTCTCTGAGCAACAGTGTCTTCCTGTGTTAACAGGGAGAAACATTTGCCTGACTCTCAGGACTATCGTGAGTTTTAAATAGTTCCCTGGTTCTGTCTACCAATGCAGCAGTTCAATTGTGACTAGCCTCCTATGTAATCCCAGTCCTGAGTTGTTCATGAGATACTGCAACTATCTTTATTTCTGGAATTCATATTTGGCTCTTTTCTAAAATTTCCTATTATTTAAAAATAATATCTTGTGGATAGATAAAGAAGACATAATGGATATGTATAATGGAATATTACTCAGCCATCAAAAAGAATGAAATCTGGCCATTTGCAACAGTGTGGCTAGAACTAGAGGGTATTATGCTGACAGAAATAAGTTAGGGAAAGACAAACACCATACAATTTCACTGATGTGTGGAATTTAAGGAAGAAAACAAATGAACACAGGGGAAGGGAAGGAAAAAATAAAATGAAAATTGTGATGGAGGTAAACTGTAAGAGACTGCAAACTCTAGGAAACAAATTGAGGGTTGCTGGAGGGGAGGTGCATGGGAGAAGGGATAATTGGGTTATGGGCATTAAGGAAGGCACTTGAGGTGATGAGCACTGGATGGTGCATGCAACAAATGTATCACTAAATCCTACCTCTAAATCTAACTAATTAAAAAGTAAATAAATAAATAAAATATCTTGCTTTGCCTTCTGTGAAGTCATTACTGCTGTCATCTCCTTAAATAAGATGCTCCAGGTAGCCCTTTGTCTGTGCTGTTGGGGTGTGTGGGATCTCTCAGTGTTGCCTCTGCATAGTCTGTTTCACTGAGAGCTTGTTTTCTACTGCAGTTGGAAGTTTTTCATGAGGGATCATCTTGAGGGGTTTGCAGGAGACCTGTAGCTCCTGCCACAACACAAGCAGTCATGCAGCTCTAGCCTACATTTGTAATGAATTTATGGGCTTAGGATTCCCATAGTGAATGAGTAATGGAGACTCCCAACTGTGCATGGGCCACCTGAGGTTTAAATTTTAGCTTAAGTTTCTATTTCTTCCTCAACCTTGAATAGGCAAACTTTCCTTTGCACAGCCCTGAACTGGGAGTAGAATTTTTCTCCAGTGGTGGATGGACAGTCTTTAGAGACCCCTTGCTTTGTGCAGGGGCTCACTTCTAGCCCCTCCCCATGCCTGGACTGAAGACCTTCACCCATACATGAATTTCTTGGTTCCAACCCTCTCTGACCCTGGATTTAGCTCCTGGCAACTTCTCTGGCTTTGCTTCTGACACCCAGGAATTTCCTTTCTGAATTTCTATTTCACTTCGAATTTTTGTGTAAAATTTGTTATATTTGGGTAGCAGGAGGGGACTGTGGACTGCCTGTATGCAAGGAATAAATGAGATAGTATAGGCTAAGTACCTAGGACAGCTCCTGGCACAAACTAGGTGCTCCATAAACGCCAATTAGTTTCACGAAGACCGGAAAGGCTCCAGCAGCACCTGGTTGTGAGCACACAGGACGTGAAGAGGGTCCCAAGGATGAGACCGAAAAAAGGGTTTCATCCAGGCCATAGGATGTGCAGGAGGCCACTATCATACTACAGCATGGCCTCAGACAAGAAGACACAATGAAGAATTCTGAACAGGACATGAAAGTCCTGCTTTTAGAATTCAATTCTGGAGACAGACCCAAGAGGATTAATTAGGAGCCTCTTGCCCCAATAAAAGGAAGAGGCCATGGAAATCTGAGTGGGGGGTGAGAAGAGGGGTGACAATGAGGGAAGAAATGCAGGATAGGTCCACTCTGACTATTATCAGGAGCTTGTGTGTGTAGGAGGATACAACAGTGAGGACATTGAGGATTTATTTAATCATATTTGGGCTAAATTCCAAACAATAGAAGAAAACAGACTCTGAGGCTTGTGAGGAAGCTAATGCCACCTTGTACTCACTATGCTCTTATTATAAGTAAAGGACAGGCACACTGGGCTGGAGTCCTTCCACTGGCCTCTCTAGGTCTACTCTCCACCTTGTTGCATGCCCTGGAAGCTGACCTAGAGCAGCACCATCAGATTACCTACTTTCATGGTTCCTGTTGGTTTTGCATAGCAAGGAGCCCCAGCACCATCTAGAGGAAGGGATAACAATGAGGCTTGACATTTATTTACCCCTTCTCCCCATAGGGTCACTTCAGTCTGTCCGCACCCCACAGCTGGAACCCCCTGTCAGGCAGGCCCTCTTGTTAGCCCTCTCTAGCTTCTGGTAGTAGGTCTCTGTCCCCATCCATTCAGCTCTCTGTTACACAGGCTCAGGTCCTGCACGGTTCCTTGTGGTTTCCCTACAAGGTATCCATATCTTTATAATGAGTCCCTTTTAAGTTTTCTAAGCTGGTAAGAGCCACAGAAGTCATTTGGACCAGCTTCTGACTTTTATTGAAGAGGAAATTGGAGCCAACAATTATGACTTGCACAAAGCAGGTCTGTGGCAAAGGAGGAACCAGACAGAACACAGAGTCTCTGAATCTCCATCCAGAGGTGTCCTTCCAACCCATAAGTCCTGGCCTCCATAATGGTGACATCATCCTTCCAAAACCATGAGTGAGCCCATTGCATGGGTGCATCTACACACATGGAAACAAACACATGGAAACACACATAAACAAAGAAACACGGACATACACATAGAGATAGACAATCACACACACAGGGAATGACACTCAGAAACAAATACACGTATACAAACACAAACACAGATACACACACAGTGTTATGCAGGTGCCATCAGGTTAAGGAGGTTGTAAAAAGCTTTCTTGGGAGAATAAGACAGGAGCACCACAAGGGGTATATAGGAAAGGAGAGTAGAGCTGTGCCATTTGCCACCCTGGTAATGGAGAAGCCTAGGGACTGACTGCAGCCCGGCCTCAGGCCTCTTTCTGCGCCCACTTGTCATGTCGCCTCCTCATTTGCTTGCTTCCCAGAGTCACTGGGATGGAGCATAGGGTCCAGTGGATACGATAACCATGCTTCCCAAATCCTAAATAAGAACACATGCTCATCAAGTGGTTTCCAAGCACAAAAGGCAGTATGAGAGATGTGGTTTGAGTGCTACTATTCTGAGACTTCTGACCATCTCAGTGGTTTACGGGGGAACAAGTATAAAACACAGGATTCTAGGATTGTACTCGAAAACTTAGGAGGACCTGCTGGAGGCAGGGACAGTTGGGGAAAGGAGAGGCTAGGAGAGTCCTGTTTTTTCATCTTAGAGTTCTGTAGGTAACTGTGTTTTGTTACACACCCTTCCCAGGGCTGACTATCCAGAAAAATGCTGCCATCCAAGTTTCTGGTCCACCCACATCCTGAGCCTCTGAGATCAGACAGCACATAGGAAATTCTAGCAATATAAAGAGCTTCCCAAGAATTTGTTGTTGCTGTTGAATACTTACCATGTGCCATGCGTTATGCAAAGCACTTTATTTTTTTACTTTAAATTCCAGTATAGTAAACATACAGTGTTATACTAGTTCCAGGTGTATAATATTCAACAATCCTATATGTTTAGTGCTCATCAGTGAGTATCCCAAGAATTTGAGGAAAATTTTATTTTTGTAATTTAAAACACATAAAAAGCAAGATTTACATTCCATGTCTAAAATCAAGAACACGAGAAACAACAGGTGTTGGCAGGGATCTGAAGAGGAGCCCTCTTGCACTGTTAGTGGGAATGCAAACTGGTGCAGCCATTCTGGAAAACAGTATGGAGTTCCCTCAAAAAGTTAAAAATAGGACTACCCTATGATCCAGCAAATTGCACTACTAGGTGTTTACCCAAAGAGTACAAAAATACTAATTCAAAGGGATACATACACCCAGATGTTTATACCAGCATTATCTACAATAACCAAATTATGGAAACAGCCCAAGCATCCATTGACTGATGAATAGATAAAGAGAATATGATACACACACACACACACACACACACACACAGGCATATTACTTACAGCCATCACAAAGAATGAAATCTTGTCATTTGCAATAACATGGTTGGACCTAAAGAGTATAATGGTAAGCAAAATAAGTCAGTCAGAGGGACACTTGGGTGGCTCAGTCAGTTAAGCTGCTGCCTTCGGCTTAGGTCATGATCCCAGGTTCCTGGGATCGAGTCCCGCATCAGGCTCCCTGCTTAGCAGGGAGCCTGCTTCTCTCTCTGCCTCTGCTTGCTTGTGCTGCTCTCTCTCTCTGAAAAATAAACAAAATCTTAAAAAAAAATAAGTCAGTCAGAGAAAGACAAACACCATATGATTTTACTCATATGTGGAATTTAAGAAACAAAACAAAGGAGCAAAGGAGAGTGGGAGGAGAGAGAGAAAGAGACAAACCAAGAAACAGACTCTTAGCTATAGAAAACAAACTGACATGGGTGGGGGATGGGTAAAATAGGTGATGGGGATTAAGGAGGTCACTGGTTGCAATGAGCACTGGGTGTTGTGAGTAAATGTTGAATCACTATATTGTACACCCTCCCCTAGCCTTCCTAAATGAAAGGACAGAGGGAGAGAAGATGGTGGGTAATGACCAAATGGAAAGAAAGTTGTAGAAGATGGTGACACACACGGGACTGTGACAGAGCCCCCTCTCTCTGGTGTTGAGAGAACACTGACCCTCCCAGGAGCCTCCCAGGACCCTCCCATTGAAGCACCCTTCTGTGTGAAAATCAATTGTTCAGGAGCATCTTATGACCTCACATAACCAGAGGAACTTTACCAAGGAGGTTTTCTTCGAAATTTCATTATGAAGTGAGTAAGTTGAATTCACTATTTCTCCTCCAGATTAAGCTCTGTTCTAAGATGTTGTCTTGTCATCTTTCCTATTCCTTAAAAAAAGAGAGAGAGAGAGTGAAACAGTTGGGACTGTTTCTTAGAGAACAATTTTAAAGAGAGGGATTGAGAGAGAAAGCGAGATTACATTTAAGGGAGGAATCTTCTCTGAGTTTGGTTTTCCCAATATTAAGACCTTGGCAACAGCCCACAGTCCATGACAGCCCTCTCAGCTTCTCCACATCTCTTACTGTGAAAACTAATTATTATTTTCCCTCATTTAAGTTCTTTTTGGGAAAGTATTTGGAAAAACAGCAGTGTTGTCCGCAGAATTAAAGGAACCCCAAATCTTATATCAGGAAATTGAAGTCACATTGAGAGCACCAAACAAAAACATCAGGCTCAAAGAATCACTGCCATGTCAGGAGGTGACTACTCTATAAATGATGGGTCCCTCTAACTTGGTGCTTCCCTGAAATTCTGAATTGGAGACAGTCTGTTCACACTCACCTTCCTTGAGAATCTATAAGAAATAAATGGCCCATCCGTTGGACAGTCCAATGAAAGAAGCCAAACTTTCTATCTTGGATTTTATTTATTTATTTGCTCAGAAAGAGAGAGAGCACAAGCAGGGGGACCTACAGGCAGAGGGATAAGTAAGTCTCCCTGCCAAGCAAGAAGCCTGATGTGGGACTCAATCCCATGACCCTGGGATCATGACCTGAGCTAAGGGCAGATGCTTAACCGACTGAGCCACCCAGATGTCCCTGGATCTATGGTTCCTGTATGACCATAAGCAAGCCACTCCTTTCTCTCTGGGCCTCAGGTTCCTCACTTATAAATGAGGTCACTGTTCTGACCCCATTTCAATATGCTATGAAAACAGGTAAGGAGGAAAAACTCAGCAGTACAACCCCTTATCCAAGAAAGAAATGACAGGAGCACCTGAGTGACACAGGCGGTTGAGGGTCTGACTTTTGGTTTCAGCTCAGGTCCTGATTCCAGGGTGATGGGATCGAGCCCCGTGTCTGCTTAAGACTCTCTCACCCTCTCCTTCTGCCCCTCCCATCCATCCTCTCTCTCTTTCTCTTTCTAAAATAAATAAATAAGTAAATAAATTAATAAACCTTAAAAAAATAAAGAAATGACAGCTATTCATCTGGTGATGCTTTGCAGGCTTAAGACCAAATCACGCCCAGTGAGAAATTGTTCTGTACAAGGAAATCCTTTCAAATCTTATTATTGGTCAACCAGTCTGCAGCTGTTGTGGGCTCCCCATGCAACAGGTAGACCACTGTGACAGCACTGTGGAAAGTACAAAATGAATAAAGACACAAGCCATGAAGGCAACATTTGTGGGTCTATTTCAACATTACCCCCATTAATAACCTTTCCACCCACTTGGGTGGGAACCCTTTTCCCTCACTTAACTACTCTGTTCTCATGGTCCTTGCTCCCCTCCCCCTCCCTCTAACCATACTTGCTCATATCAAAATCTGCTTTCCACCAAAAAAAGGACTCTGGTGCTCATTCATACTATGGTGAAAATGACTGATAGTGGTATAAAATCCTCCAGATTTTTAAAATTTAAAATTTCCTAGGGCTCAAGGTCTTTAAGGATTGAGGCTCCTATGGTGGGAACTCAGCCACCACAGTCCCATACAAGAGACATTTTGTGGGCTGGAAGCTCCTTTCAACATCCAAAAGTCACAGTACAGAAGGTTCTGCTGAGACCAGCACTGTCAAAAAGAAATAAAGCAAGAGTCACAGATGTACATTAAAATTTTCTAATAGCCCCTTAAAAAAGACCCGCACAATTCATTTTAATAACATATTTTTTGGGCCCCTGGGTTGCTTTGCCAGTTAAGCACTTGCCTTCAGCTCAGGTCATGATCCCAGGTCCTAGGATCAAGCCCCACATTGGGCTCCCTGCTCACTGGGGAGCCTGTTTCTTCCTCTCCCTCTGCCTGCCACTCACCCTGCTTCTGCTCTCTCTCTCTCTGTGTGTGTTAAATAAATAAATAAATAAAATCTTTTAAAAGATAGTAATAATATATTTTCTTAAACCAAATAAACCCAAAATATTAGCTCATTAATAATACAGTGTGCACTCCTTTTTTTCATACTAAGTGTCCAAAACCCAGTGTGTGTTTTACTTTCCAGCTCATGTCAGTTTCCACCAGCCAAGTCTCAAGTGCCCAGTAACCGCCTATGGCCAGTGGCCACCCGGTTGGGCATCAGAAGTCTAATGAATGAGATGCCCTCAACTCTGAAAAACTGCTCAGTAAGTAGCTGATAAAACTGCCTGGTTCCCTTTCTTCATCTGCATTACCCACTCTGCTGCTCTGGGTAACAACTTACACTCAGTGAGCACCCACACTAAATGGAATGGTCCTTTTAAGCCTCCTAACTATCCTGCAGGCTGGGCACCAGTGAGGAAAGCAGGCATAGGAAGTGAGAAGCTCGCCAGTGGTTCCCTAGCTAAGAAGTGGGAGAGCTGGATGAAGCGTTGAAAATTGATCAGAAGGCAGTAGCTGACAGGCAGACGGGGCAATGGGCTGAGCTGGCTAGAGCCATTCGTGACCATGAATTTTCACAAAAACGTGTAGGAAACTTGGTTGGCCCAGAGGAACTTGGAAGTGAAGCATCACAAAGTCTGTTTCCCCGCAACTACCTGTCTGTCCTTTTCTCCCAAACAAAGTCAAAGCAAAATCCGCAGATTCATGGCTCTGTTCCTGTCATCCTGAGGCTGTCTCGGACAACACATATTCGTACATACAGCACAGAATACAGAGAAATATAGAACACAAGCCTGACTTCGAGGGGCTTCTACTTTAGTTGGGCAGATAATGAAAAGACACCCTATAACTCAGCCCTTAAAGTCAATGAACAAATTAAGAATTCAGAGTAATCAAGGAAGACTTTGTGGAACAGAGGATGTGGGGCTGAGCTATGGACAAAAGTAGGAAATTATCCCTGGGAGGTTGTTCCAGGCAGAGAGACGTGCTGAAGCTAAGATTTGGAGGGCAGGAGGAGGAGACAGGCTGCAGCCCAAGGGAAGTGAGCCCCTGGTTATAATGGGTGCTGGCCAGCTGCACGGTGTCACGTCCCAGTAGAAAAATGACCAGAGCTGTTCCTGATCTCTGACCCTCACTCCCACCCACCCTTAGGAGGAGAGCTTCTGTCCCAGAATTCACAGAAAATATCCAGACCTTCCTTTTGCTTAGATCCCATGCCCACTTCTCAGTGACACACTCTGCCCAGGGATCCCCCAGAGATGCAGAGATGTAGGTGTAGCTGTTCCATAGGCGGGTGGGGGGAGAGAATGATACAGGAATAATGGAAAAGCATCCATCAATTGTCCAATACATTGAGTCCCTTAGGTACGCACAGCCTGTCTAGGTTTTAAGGAGAAAGTGTCATGGGTTGGGTGTGGTTTCCAAAGCATTTTGCACACAAGGACCTGGGCCAACATTGCCATGAGTGGAGATTTAAGAAAGCTGTTTCATCCTCCTGTCTTTCTAAGCATTCACAACAAAGCAAACCACATTAAACTTTAGTGCCACAAAACAGAAGCATCTATGGCAAGACTCCTCCACCTCAACGCTTTTGACAAGTTCAGCCAGATCTTTGTCACGGGGGCTGTGCTTCGAAGCACAGGAAGTGGCACTCCTGGACAGTTGCAAGTTGTGACAATCCAAGATGTCTCCAGACACAGCCAAATGTTCCCTAGGGGGCAAAACCGCTCTGGTGAAGAGCCAGTGCTCTGTGAATGTTCCTCTGTGGAGGCAGGCATTGCCTCCAGGCCAAGAGCCAAGTTCACAGACAAAAACACTGCACGGGGTTCAGGGACATGCAATTGCTCCGTCCTCTCTTCTGTGGTGTGGGGATACCGCAGTTCCTGCCTCACGGGGCAGATGTAAGCATCACAAGAGATCATGTGTGCGTAGCCCCATCCAGAGGTAGTTATCAATACAATTAGCTATTTTCCTGACAGTGCAATAAAAACAGATATTTTTTAGATTGTGTTTCTGGAGAATACTTGAAAGAGCCAGAAGGAGTGTTTGCCTATTTGTTTTATTCTTTTTAAATCAGAGCCCTACTGGGGAAGAGCAACAAAGAAGACTTCTCTGCCCACTGTTTTTGCGGTTAGACCGCCTTGAGTCTTCCCTCTTCAAAGAGAGCCACTCTTTGTCTCTTGGAAAGGAGTGGCCAATGGAGACAAAAGTCAGACAACCTGCTGGTGAGCTTCAGGAGGCCATCCCACACAGGGCCTGGTGTGTGTCCCGCTCCCTCAGTCCTGCTGGTGATCACCCCTCCAGCTCAGTGGGCTCCGCGTGTGTGGTCCCTGCTGCAGGTGCCTGCGGCTGCCTATTGCCTCCATGCTCCTCGCACACGAGAAGGGCCATCAAGATGATAACCCTGCTTTACCCCACGAAACCCCTCTTCCCTAGAAGGCTGTGTTTGCTGCTCTACAATGTCAACCCCTGCTTTTCTTGTCTTCCCTGCCTCCTCCACTTTTTTTTTTTAGAAAATCATGCTCCGTCACCCTGTGAAACTTTTCAGGAAGACGGTTGAAAATACGCAGTGGCCCCAATCAGGAACCTGGGGGCTTCCCAACATGACATGGAAATCTGGGAAGCCGGACGTGGTGACTGCGCTCTGATTTTATGACCCCGACTTTATGGCCAGTACAGAGGCAATAAAGAGCAGTAATCAATGAAACAGCAGCTCGGCTGAGTCTGCACACGGCACTCCACCTCTCCACACGGCAGCTCCCGATCCAGGACGCTTTCTGACCCAGCTTCCAGGTGGCTTCATAAAAAGCACATCTGATGCTGTGTTCCTGGGAAATGTTGTGCAAGTGAGTGGTGTGGTGATCAAGCCTCAGAAATGGGAAGGCAGATGAGAAAGGGATGGATTCTCAAAGTCAGGACCTGGTGAACCTGAATATTAAAACATGAAAATGAAAAGAAATTGTTCGGAATAGGTGCTAACTCGCAGTACAACTGCTCTAAAGGAATTATCGTCAAATTCTTGGTTACTCATAGATTTCAATTTAAGAATTTGTTCCACTAAGATTTTTGCAGGAAGGAGAAAAGGCCCATGACTTCTCATAGAAAATCCTTTGAGAAGAGCATTTTAGAAACTAGATTTCCATCTCTGGGCTTTAGTTTTCTGATTTGTGGAAGTATATGAATCAAAAAAAAAAAAGGGAAAAACAATAATTTAAGGTCTCAAGACATAAGAACAGTTAGCAATTGGCTGATGGTTCTGCTTTTTGGTTTTCAGAACTGTTTATTTTAAGATGCTCTGCGTACATATTTATATCCAAGTAACAGTGATAACAATGTGTAATCTCATAAGGGGTGTGATCAGTAGAGACTCAGGAAATGGGGAATCATGTTCTTGGTTTCAATTCTTTTTTTAATTCCATGAATTCTCATAGTATTGACATTTACTATTAAATAAATGATGCTTCTAAAAAGAGAACAACACAAGAACTGTAGAGAAAGGGATCAGATTTGTGGTTAACAGAGGCAGGGGTGGAGGAGGGATGCTGGAGGAAGGTGGTCAAAAGGCACAGACTTCCAGTTAGGAGAAGAGAGCACCCGGGATAGAACGCATACGGTGCTGATGACTGCCAACACCGCTATTTGGTACGTGGCAAAGCCGGTAAGAGAGGAAAGGCTGCAAGTTCTCATCAAAAGAAAAAAATTTTTTTTCTTTTTATACTTTCACTTTTTCATTGTATCTATATGAGTTGCTGGATCCTCATCCCACAGCACAAGGAAGTCAAACCATACTGCTGCACACCTTAGCCTCACTCATTGAGCTGGGTCGGTTATATCTCAATAAAACTGGAAAAAGACACAAATGAATTATTCCAACTTGGACCCAAGGAACAACAGAAAAGTGAGCTAAAACTAATAGAAATGTATGCCCACATGTATATATAAGCATATAGATATGCTTAGAAAAGATAGCCTAAGAAGCATAACTGAAATGGGCTCCCCAAAGTATTTAATAGTAAGTAATAAAGTACAAGAGAGGTTAAGATGAAAAGACCAAAGTGTAGTCAGTCTATTTGGAAAGTGGACATCTGCTTTGCCAGTGTTAGTCTCCGGCTACTGGCGGTCCTCAGTCTCGTCAGAGACACTATGGAGTGACCGCCTGTGACAGTGGAATTCATGGTTCTTAACGAGTGAATGAGGGATGAACCGTGCAGACTCTGTTCACCTCTGACTTTTGGTTGGCCATCCTGCCTTTGTCCTCGAGCCCCTCACCTTCGGAAACAAGCATAAGATCCCATGACCAATTGAAGTACCAGTTGTAAAACAGTGTAGTCAAGGGGGCCCAATTCAGGAGTGGCCACAGTGAGTCCTCACAAGACGTTTAGCCCAGAGCAAGACAGCCCTGCTCCCACTATCATTCTGCCAAAAAGGCTTTTCTCTTTTATTTTGGGGGTCTTCTTAAGCACTCATTTATAAACTCATTTTGTGACACGCAGAAAAGAGGACTAACCAAAGGTCACCCTGCCAACCCAGAGGCCTGGGACCCATACAGCTTTTTCTCTTCACGAAATTTTATTATGAAGAAAGACCATGAGTTTTGACTGTTTTTTGTTTTTTGTTTTTTTAAAATCCAGAAGCACCACCCATGTTTTTCTTTCAGAACGGAACTGGTTCAAGATGACAAAGAAGCCAGATCCAGTTGGGGTCTTGTCCCAGCTCTGGAGTTGATATTCTGCTGTGTGCATAGAAAGTCCCCCTTCCCCAGCAGACCAGCACAAACCCTTGCTCAGACCACATTAAAAAAAAAAAAAAAAAAAGAAGATAAGAAAAAAGAAAAGAAAAGAAAGTCCATAAGGAAATAATCCTAAGAAACATTTGTATGAGGGCCTTCTGATTAGCTGCTGGCCACAGGGCATGCCTCTGTCCTCCTCCAGGGCACTGGTCACGACCCTCTTCTCAGCTGCAGTTGAAAGACCTGGTCTTCTTCAGGTAGATGCCTGGGACCCCAAACTCTGTGGTACTGAAGTCTGCAGTAAGAAGACCATTCTGGCCCAGTATAACCAGAGGCAACCTGAGGAGAAGTATGGCCACAAAGCTCTCCTCACCCCTTAACTTGCCACTCCATCCCTACTCACAGTGTTGATCTGGGACACCATGGGCCACTATGGGTCCTGAAGAAAAATCCTACCTGGCCTATCGAAAATACAGATCCTCAGGTAAAACTACCATGTTTAGGTCTTGTTGGCTAGCCAGTCCCAGCCTCCACCACACTCTGTTTCCACGTCACTGGAGGGAGATTCTGTTTCCTTTGTGTTCAGTCTAACAAAGGTTCATGTTCTTTTGCTGTTGTTATTTTAGAGAGAGAGAAAGAAAGAGCACATAAATGAGGGGGAGGGGCAGTGGGAGAGAGAAGGAGGGAGAGCCTCTGAAGCAGACTCCCCACTGAGCGTGAAGCCCCACGATGCAGGGCTCAATCTCAGGACCCTAAGATCATGACCTGAGCCAAAATCAAGAGTCAGATGCTTAACCAACTGACTGAGCCACCCAGGTGCCCCCAAAGGATAACACTTCTTAGGGAGATCTTCTCCATGAAGGATGGGGTGAAGAAGAGAGACAAGGCCCATAGCAACAAGACCTTGCTCCAGTCACTATCACTTCTTAACTAACTACTCCAAAACTTCGTGGTTAACACAACAACCATTTTATTTTAAAGATTGATTTAATTTACTTATTTGACAAACAGAGATCACAAGTAGGCAGAGAGGCAGGCAGAGAGGGGAGGGGGAAGCAGGCTCCCCATTGAGCAGAGAGCCCGATATGGGGCTCGATCCCAGGACCTTGAGATCATGACCTGAGCTGAAGGCAGAGGCTTTAACCCACTGAGCCACCCAGGTGCCCCAACAACCATTTTATTTTAACCCATGATTTTCAAGGTAAGACTTTATTGGCAGGAATTTGGGCAGAGCCTCTGCCTCATGAGGCATCCACAAAGGTCACCTGATTAATCCCAGAGCGCCAGTTCTCGCTGCATTGCTTGTCGGTGGTCTCATGGTATCATTCCATTACACCCCAGCGGCCAAAACAGTCACTCACCTGCCCAGATTCAAGGGCTGGGGACATGGAGCCCACCTCCCACAATGACATGTGCCAAAAACTACAAGAGGTCCCGTCTGCCATTCCTAAGAACTATTTCCTCAGAATCTGGGTTTCTCTGGTCTTCTCAGTGACAGAAGGCCATTTACCCTCTGTCCCATCTTAGAGGGTTCCTCATGGGAAAGCCCCCCACCTCCCACCCAACTACTACTTCTGGTAGTATCACCAGTGACTTGTACCAGGCTCTTCTTCAGAAGAGCAGTTTGACAAAATTGTTCAAACCCCTCTAAACACATGAATGAAACACAATCTTCTTTATTTCCTAGATGGAAAACCTCAGTGATGTCCCATCACACACAGAATAAAATTACACTTCTATTGCAACCTCAAACAGGTCCTGGCTGGCCTGACTCTGCCTACCTCTCCAAGACTCAGTTTCTTATCACACTTCCCTACTTGTCCTTGTTAGCCGCCCTGGTCTTTCTTTTCTCCACCTCACCAGGTTCGTTCTCTCCTCGGGGCCTTTACACACCTTCTTGCTTCTGTGGGAATGTCTGCTCCTGTTCTTCACCTGGCCATTCCCCTGAGTCCTTCAGGTCCTTCCCACATGTCCTGGCAGAACATGGGCTCCTTTTGGGCTCAATGTCACACTCCGCACAGCCAGGTCAGAGCCCTCCACCCCCAGAATCACTTGGAGGAAGTTTGTCAACTCATCTCACCCTTCCCGCTGTGCCTAGACTCATATATCTGGGAGGCTGAGGGATGCCTTTCAGTGGTCCCCCAGGAACAAAATGCAAACACAGTCCCAGGAAGTCTGGGCATCCAATAACACTTCGAGGTATGTATTCACTATAAACTATTAGTAAACCTGTCCCTCACTGAGAACCCAAACACCACATCTGTCAGTGGATCCCTACTGCCAAGAGGGCCACTTAAAACAACTTTATTCTAAAAGGGACAATAGAGCAGAGCTGACCTGGGTTCATAGCCTGCTCCTCACACTCACTCCAACTCAGCTGCCCTCATGCTCAGTTTCCTCAGCTACAAAATGTTGGTGACAGTAATATTAACAATAATATGAGAATTAAGACCCACGGTAAGTGCTTAGAACATTGTGTGACACCTAGGCAGTGACAAATAAGTATCAAATAATTATTAACCTGATTTTCAAAGCCTTCCATGAGCCAACCCCCACTTACACTGATAAAAATCTTCTCTCCTTCCCTGAGTTTAGCTGACCCTCTGTCCAAGCCAAACTGGTATTCTCACTGCCTGAGAAGGCCCCATGGGGATTCCAACATCCATGTTTTTTCCCTGCTGGGAATATGCCTTCTCAGTATCTAGGCTGACTATTTTGGCCATGCTACATTTCCAGGTCCCACCCTCTTGTCCTCCCTGAACCAGTTCAAACTTCACCTCCTCCAGACTAGAAAGAGTTCTCTCCTTCTGGCCCAGCATATTATGTACAAATTATTGATCAGTTAATCACACAGCAGCTGTTTGTTTCAAAGCACAAGTTTTTTATTGTCATTTCAGATTTTCACATACTGTGTTTCAATCTCTTCAGCTAGACTAAATCTCCTCAAGGGCAGTACGACTGGGCCTTCTATGGAACGGGCACTTGGATCATCACTCTGAAATCGCGGTGATTGCAACCTGAGATTTGCCTAGTGTTTTAGGCGCATCTGGACAAATAGCCTTGGTAAAATTTAAGGTCCATTAAAACCTTCAAGTCCAATCAGAAGAGATTACTTTTAAGTAACAGCTCCCTGTGCTGATAGCTCCAAACACCCCAACAATCTGTCTTTAAATAAGCAGCCTCCCAGAATTCATCCTCAAGGTAGAGAGGCAAAACATGTATTACGTTCCCAGTCAATTGCTTGACTGTAGGACTTATACTTTTCTGATTATAAAGATTAAACTAAAGAGGTTCATTGATTATGTGAAGCAAAGATGTAATACCACCCAACAGTATGACCTTATGGTATGACCTTATGAAAAGGAACACTGACTATCCCCAAGTGAAGGATTCAATGGAAGGATGTCCAGGTGACAACTCAAGAAAGAAGTATCAATTTGCAGGGTGAATGGGGGCCCACAACCACACATGGGATGCTCTGCTGAGGGAATATTCCTCTCCTGAGGACAAAGAAGTTTAATAACTAACAGGAGTGCTGTTGGAGTGTTCTGGGCAAATGTGGCTGGTAGAACTGGGGCAACTGCCTCATCATCTAATGGGTTTATTTGGGATTTTTTTTCTGAAATACTTTTAAAATTTTCAAATTTTAGAGTCTTCCCTTGAGCATCGTTTAATCAACAGCTTATTCCTTTTTTAAATAACATTTATTTGAGAGAGGGAGAGAATGGGGAAAGTGCAGGAGAGGGAGAGAGAAACTTCAGCAGACTTAACGCTCCACGAGCAGCCCAATGCAGGGCTCCATCAAATGACCCTATCCATCAGGATCTGAGCTGAAACCAAGAGTTAGACACTTAACTGACTACACCACCCAGGTGCCCCACAGTAGCTTATTCCTAAAGCACCCCTGGAAGGTCTTCAGAGATTTGTTTTTATGGTTTTGCTTTCTCAAAATTAATTTTCTGTGGTCAGCATCCTACTATGTGGCCATGATCCCAAGGCAGGAGCCCTGGTGTGTAGACACCCTACTCACTAGAATTCATCAAACCTTTTTGAATGCCAATTGATGTCCATGGGTTTGGAGTTTTATTTTAAATATGATTTAAACCACTGGAGAGTTTTAAGTGGGGGTTGTTAAGTTTGATTTATGGTTTTTAAATTTCTCTCCATTTAGAGAGCTATGGATAATGGATTTGAGAAAGGGGGCAGGAGATCAGCAAGAGCAATAATCAGGTCACAGATGAGGGTGGCTTGAACAAGGGTGGCAGAAACAGGGGGAAGGAATCAGACATGAGTCACATTTCTACAGCAAGGCCAGGAGGAATGCTGTTGGATTGGACCAGGAGTGTAAGAGGAGAAACCAATATTTCTCATCAAAGCAGCTGGGTGGGTAGCTAAACCATTGACTGAGCTGGAAAAGGCCAAGGAAGGAAGAGGGATAGAGACTTTCCAGAAGCAGAAAAGGGGAGTAAAGAGGTCACTGATCTCCACCTCCCACCCTAAGGAGCTGGAGTGTAAGAGAACAAGTTCCCTCCACCACAGCCAGTGGGGTGCTCTGCGCTCAGAAGTCAGCCAGCCTCTACGAGCACTGGACAACATGATGAGGTCTGGGGGAACTGGTGATGTGGGGAACAGCTCACGCCAGGCCACAAGCCCCTGGAGCATAGGAGAGGATGGGAAAGAGGAGGCCGGGATCCATGGGGGCTTTAAGGATGACTGAGGTGCCCAAGGTAAACAGGAATACGAGGCCCATCGTGGGTCTGGAAGGAAACACTAATTGTTTTCTTCTGAGGAGTTCTGCTTCAGGGGAAGAATTTTTTTCCCAAGGCTGCATAGGAACAGTGGGCATAATGGATGTGATCGGTGAGGGTCACCCTTGAGGCCTCAACCCTGGAAGGAAAGCAGAACTCCCCACTCCCTGCCACATTTGCTATTTTCCCTGAGAAGACCTATCCATCCCTTAAGATGAGGAAAACTCAGGCCTTGAAGTGTCTGAGGGCTATGCTCTGGGTGGAAGGCAGAAGCAAGCACAGGGCAATGACCATCAGCTTCCATTGCAGCTGGTTTGTTCTGGAAACATCTGGAAGCCAACCCATTGTGCTTCAGTGAGGATTGATTTCAGTCATAAGACACTCATTTCTTATCCGTACCAGGGATTCATGATGTTCCTTCAATTAATGTGATGTTGGCCATATTTCTTATGGAATAATACACTTGGCTTAATTTTGCTAAGGAAACTTTCATGCCCTCCCTGGCTTGATTATATCACAAAATATCCTCTTATTGACTGCCTATTCATTCATTCATTCATTCATTCAACAAGTGCTTAATGAGCACCTACTCTGTGTCAGGCCCTGTCCAGAGCCCTGGGGCTACTGAAATGAACAAAATGGGAAGAAAAAAAAAAGACTGAAATCTCAGCCCTGGAGTTTATATTCTAATGAGGGAAGATAGAAGCACTACAACATAAAACAACAGAAGAAAAGAAAACAGCAAGAGAAGTAACCTGTAGGCAGGGGACAAGTGCTCAGGGGAAAAGCAGTGCTGTGTGGTGTTGGGAGTTGGTGTGGGGAGTAAGGTGGCTGGAGAAGCTTCTGTGAGAAGGAGTGCTCCAAGCAAAGCCAGAAGGACATGCCCCATCCTGCCCAAACCAATTCTGAGGAGCACCTCAGTTTCTTTCCCAGTTCTGACTGAAGGAACGTAGAAGTGTCGCCATCTAACATCTTAAACCTTCTGAACCAGGTCCTGGCTAGAACCATCTACCACCTCTTCTCTCCATATTCCAGGATCATTCTTCTTTTAACTGCCCCCCTTTCTACCAGCCAACCCCTCCTCCACTTGTCCACATTGCTCTAGTCCCCTGAGCCCACTGGAACTGATGTATGAATGCAGCGTCCGTGCAAGGACAGAGGGAGAGGAAATCCTTCCTCCTTGAGACTGAAATGTGCACTGAGTTATCTCCTTCTAGAGCAACACCCTTCTGACTGCTGGACATTCCTGTAGAAACTTCCTTCTGTTACTAACAAATATCTCCCATGTTTATCCAGGGTCCCTCCTCTGTCCCTCTTGTTGCTCCTATGACTCTTTGCATCTCCCTTCTCTTCTCTCTGTGTTCATCTCTCACAGACAACTGCTCATTGTTGGACACAGGGAGATGGCCAATGATGAATCCTGAATTCACCTAATCCCTGAGCCTCTTCCTGACCTGGTGGCCAAGCCTCTTCAACCTCCTTCTGTTACACCCAGCTGGAAAGCCAGAATGATGAGCAACATTTCCCTGCAGACCAGAAATAACATCAGCTTCAAGCTCTTGGACTAATATATTTTACCAAAAAGATAGACCTTCAGTTGCCAAAAAGAGCATCTTGTGTCAATAATGGATGTGAAGGGGCTGCCCCATGCAAAGCTGGACTAAATCTTTAGGGAAAAGAAAAATTGTCAGAGAGAAATGAGAACATGTTAGAGGCAGCAAGAACAAACCTTAGGGGGCCAAGCTGAAATAGAGAGAGTGTGCAAGAGAGAAAAGAGGGAGACGCAAAATAGTAATGGGAGACAAAAGCAGGAAAGATGAGAGACTCTGAATAAACATGAGAAAATGGAAGTTCATCAGAGAAGAAAGCTGAAGAAAAAGCTAAAGTTGGGTTATAAATACATCATGGTTCTTTTCCTTTAGTAATTGTGATGCAGCACAAAAAAGGCTCCTACAAGCCACCACTAGAACATCGTTCACAGAGGAGAGTTTCCTTTTTGGGTTCATTTATGTAGCAGATCAGTTTCCATCCCAAAGAAGTATGTCTAGGTAAGCAATGAAAGGTGTAGAGTGGTGGGTGTATCAGGCTACCAGTCACATTCTTCAGGATATATATATAAACACACAATCTCTCTCTCTCTCACACATACACACACATATACACTCACATGGTTGTGTGGAAGGAGGTAATCTCTGATAAGAGAGAAAAGCAAATAAGAGAGTACAATTCCAAAAATGGATCAATCCTAGCTTCCTTCCTTTGATCCTCTTGGGGACACATCTTGGCTTATAGATGTATAAGAGAAATAGAATGAAAGATGGCAGAGGAATAGCAGACTGAGATGAAATCAGGTCACAGGAGTTCAGTTAGATAGTTACCAAACCATTCTTAACACCTACAAACCCAGCAGAAGATTGAAGAAAAGAAGAGCAGCAATTCTAGAAACAGAAAATCCATCACTTTCTGAAAGGTAGGACATGCAGAGAAGTGAACCCAAAACCACGGGAAGATAGACCACAGTGGGGAGGGACTGGCTCCTGGCAAGCAGCGGAGCAGCAGAGCACAAAATCAGAAATTTTAGAAGCCTGCTCCAGTGAGAGACATAGCTCCAGAGGCTAATCAGGGGTGGAGCCCTCACAGGAACAATGTGGTCTCAGGTCCCACAGGGTCACAGAAGAATCAGGGGTGTCTGAGTAGCAGAGCTCTCAGGTATCAGAGCAGGGAAGCTGGCTATAGAAAAGGAGCTGAGCTCTAAGCTTGGGGTTACCTTAAACCATGATCTACAGCAGAGTTGAGCCACTGCTCTTTGAGCAGGGGCCCCACAAGTGGCAGATCTGGGGACACCCACCTTCCTCTGCCCAAGAGCAGAGTGGCAGGAAACTGCTGGGTTTGGAGACACCAAATGGAGCTGTGTGCCAGAGACAGAAATGCTCAGTCACAGGCCAGGAGCTCAGAGCACGGCCAGAGACCAGGGAGAGTGGAGTGCTTTCTCTGAGAGGGCGCTGAGAAGTGGGGCACGAGCTCTGGGCTCCTCTGGGCTGGCTGGAGATTGGGAGGCTGCCATTTTCATTCCCATCTTCCAGAACTCTACGGAAAGTGTAAAGCATTCAGAGAACAAAAGCTCCTGAGAGTGAACCTGAGCAGATCACTTAGCCCGGCCCCTCTCAAGGGTCGTGCAATTCCCCCTCCGGCAAAGACATTTGAGAATTACTACAACAGGCCTCTCGCCCAGAAGATCAGCAAGAATATCCAGCCAAGACAAAGCTTACTTATCAAGGAGAACAGCGGAATTCCAGAGGGGGGAAAGCAAAGCATGGAATTCATGGCTTTCTCCCATGATTCTTTAGTCTTGCAAAGTTAATTTTTTTTAATTTTTTTCTTATTCTAATTTTTTTAACTTTTCCTCTTCTAACATTTTTTAACTAGTTTGTCTTAACAATATCTTTCTTAAAAAAATCTTTTTAAACCTTCATTATTATATTTTAGCCTTCATTGTATCTAACTTTATTTTTTGTAAACATATAGGGTTTTTTTCTTCTAAAAAATTTTGGGATACAATTTTTTCTAATAGATCAAAATATACCATAAATCAAGCAAAAAGCTTTGTTCTAGTCTCCAGCCTGAGCAAATTCTCTCAGAATTTGCTCTTCCTTTTTCTTTCTTTTTCCAACCGACTTATTGAATCAATTTCTTTTTTAGAATTTTTTTATTTTCATCTTTAAAGTCATATTCCATCCCCTCATCTTGTTTACCCTTATTTTGGTGTGTATATATATATATATATTTTTTTTTTTTCTTTCTTTAAAATTTTGGGAGGTAGTTTCTTCTAAGAGACAAAAATACAACCAAAATCAAGTGGGTGGGTCTGTTCTATTCACCAGTCATATATATATATATATATATATATATAATATTAATATAAATATACATAATATATAAAATGTATATTATATAAATACATATATTTTTAATTTTTTAAATTTCTTTTTACCCTTTTCTTCTTCCCCCAATTTAGGGTCTCTTCTGATTTGGTTAATGTACATTTCTCTGGGGTTTTTGCCCCTTTTTAGTATCTTATTCTCTCATTCATACATTCTTATCTGGATAAAACGACAAGGCAGAAAAGCTCACCATAAAAGAAAAAGAACAAGTGGCAGTACCAAAGGCTAGGGACCTAACCAATACAGATATTGGCAATATGTCAGATCTAGAGTTCACAATGATGATTCTCAAGGTACTAGCTGGGCTCAAAAAAAGCATGGAAGGTATAAGAGAAACCCTGTCTGGAGAAATAAAAAGCCCCTTTTGTAGAAATAAAAGAACTAAAATCTAACCAAGATGAAATTTAAAAACCTATTAATGAGGTGCAATAAAAAATAGAGGCTCTTACTGCTAAGATAATTGAGGCTGAAGGGAGAATAAAGAAGAGAATAAAGAAGCTGAGCAAAAGAGAGACAAACAACTACTGGATCACAAGGGGAGAATTCAAGAGATAGGTGATACCATAAGATGAAACAATATTAGAATAATTGGGATTCCAGAAGAAGAAGAGAGAGGAGGACAGAAGGTATATTGGAGCAAATTATTGTAGAGAATTTCCCTAATATGGCAAAGGGAAAAAAGCATCAAAATCCAGGAGGCACAGAGAATCCCCCTCAAGATCAATAAAAATAGGTCCACACCATCATCTAATAGTAAAATGTACAAGTCTTAGTGACAAAGAGAAAATACTGAAAGGAGCTTGGGACAAGAAGTCTGTAACATACAATGGTAAAAATATTAGACTGGCAGCAGACTTGTCCACAGAGACCTGGCAGGCCAGAAAGAACTGGCATAATATATTCAGAGCACTAAATGAGAAAAACTATATCCAGCTAGACTATCATTGAAAATAGAAGGAGAGATTTAAAAAACTTCCAGGACAAACAAAAATTCCAAGAATTTGCAAACACCAAACCAGCCCTACAGGAAATATTGAAAGGGGTCCTCTAAGCAAAGAGACAGCCTAAAAGAGACAGACAGACTGGAAAAGAACAAAAACAATATACAATAACAGTCACCTTATAGGCAATACAATAGCCCTAAGTTCATATCTTTCAATAGTTACCCTGAATGTAAATGAGCTAAATGCCCCAATCAAAATACACGGGGTATCAGAATGGATAAAAAAAAACAAGATCCACCAATATGCTGTCTACAAGAAACATTTTAGACCCAAAGACATCTCCAGATTTAAAGTGAGGGGGTGGAAAACAATTTACCATGCTACTGGACATCAAAAGAAAGCTGGGGTGGCAATCCTTATATCAGATAAATTAGATTTTAAGCCAAAGACTATAATATGAATGAGGAAGGACACTATATCATACGTAAAGGGTCTGTCCAACAAGAAGATCTAACAATTTTAAATATCTATGCCCCTAACATGGGAGCAGCCAACTATATAAACCAATTAATAACAAAATCAAAGAAACACATCAACAATAATACAATAATATTAGGGAAATTTAACACCCCCCTCACCGAAATGGACAGATCATCTAAGCAAAAGATCAACAAGGAAATAAAGGTCTTAAATGACACACTGCACTGGATGGACATCACAGATATATTCTGAACATCCTATCCCAAAGCAATATAATACACATTCTTCTCTAGTGCACATGGAACATTCTTCAGAATAGGTCACATTCTGTGTCACAACTCAGGTCTTAACAAGTACCAAAAGATTGGGATCATTCCCTGCATATTTTCAGATCACGATGCTCTGAAGCTAGAACTCAATCACAAGAGGAAAGTTGGAAAGAACTCAAATACATGGAGGCTAAAGAGTATCCTACTAAAGAATGAATGGGTCAACCAGGAAATTAAAGAATTGAAAAAAAATCATGGAAATAAATGATAATGAAAACACAACTGTTCAAAATCTGTGGGACACAGCAAAGGCAGTCCTGAGAGGAAAATATGTAGCAATACAAGACTTTCTCAAGAAACAAGAAAGATCTCAAATATACAGCCTAACCTACCCCTAAAGAAGCTGGAGAAAGAAGAGCAAAGAAAGCCTAAACCCAGCAGAAGAGAAATCATAAAGATCAGAGTAGAAATCAATGAAATAGAAACCAAAAAAAAACAAAACAAAAACAAAAAACAGTAGAACATATCAATGAAACTAGGAGCTGGTTCTTTGAAAGAATTAATAAGATTGATAAACCCCTGGCCAGACTTATCAAAAAGAAAAAAGAAAGGACCCAAGTTAATAAAATCATGAATGAAAGAGGAGAGGTCACAACCAACACCAAAGAAATGCAAACAATTATAAGAACATATTATGAGCAACTATATGCCAGCAAATTTGACAATCTGGAAGAAATGGATGCATTCCTAAAAACGTATAAATGATCAAAATTGAACCAGGAAGAAACAGACCTGAACAGACCCATAACCAGTAAGGAGATTGAAGCAGTCATCAAAAATTTCCCAACAGGGGCACCTGGGTGGCTCAGTGGGTTAAGCTGCTGCCTTCAGCTCAGGTCATGACCTCAGGGTCCTGGGATTGAGCCCCGCATTGGGTTCTCTGCTCAGTGTGGAGCCTGCTTCACACTCTCTCTCTGTCTGCCTCTCTGCCTGCTTGTGATCTCTCTGTCAAATAAATAAAATCTTAAAAAAAAAAATATCTCCCAACAACCAAGAGCCCAGGGCCAGACAGCTTCCCAGGGGAATTCCACCAAACATTTAAAGAAGAATTAATAGGGGGCACCTGGGTGGCTCAGTGGATTAAGCCGCTGCCTTCGGCTCAGGTCATGATCCCAGTGTCCTGGGATCGAGCCCCGCATCGGGCTCTCTGCTCAGCAGGGAGCCTGCTTCTCCTTCTCTCTCTGCCTACTTGTGATCTCTCTCTGTCAAATAAATAAATAAAACTTTAAAAAAAAAAAAAGAAGAAGAAAAAGAATTAATATCTATTCTTCTGAAACTGTTCCAAAAAAAAAAAAAAATGGAAGGAAAACTTCCAAACTTATTTTATGAGACCAGCATTACCTTGATCCCAAAACCAGACAAAGACCCCATCAAAAAAGGGAATTACAGACCAATACCCTTGATGAACACAGATGCAAGAATTCTCACCAGAATACTAGCCAATAGGATCCAATAGTACATTAAAAGGATTATTCACCACTACCAAGTGGGATTTATTCCAGGGCTGCAAGGTTGGTTCAACATCCACAAATCAATCAATGTGATATAATACATTAAAAAAAGAAAGAGCAAGAACCATATGATACTCTCAATAGATGATGAAAAAGCATTTGACAAAGTACAGCATCGTTTCTTGATCAAAACTCTTCAAAGTGTAGGGATACAGGGCACATACCTCAATATCATCAAAGCCATCTATAAAAAACCCACCACAAATATCTTTCTCAATGGAGAAAAACTGAGAGCTTTTCCACTAAGGTCAGGAACACAGCAGGGATGTCCATTATCACCACTGCCATTCAACATAATACCAGAAGTCCTAGCCTTGGCAATCAGACAACAAAAAGAAATAAAAAGCATTTGAATCAGCAAAGAAAAAATCAATCTATCAGTCTTTGCAGATGATATGATACTATATGTGGAAAACCCAAAAGACTCCACTTCAAATCTGCTAGAACTTGTAAGGAGTCAGGATATAAAATCAGTGCACAGAAATCCATTGCATTTCTATACACAAGACAGAAGAGAGAGAAATTAAGGAGTTGATCGCATTTATAATTGCACCCAAAACCATAAGATACCTAGGAATAAACCTAACCAAAGAGGCAAAGAATCTATACTAGAAAACTATAAAGTACTCATGAAAGAAATTGAGGTAGACACAAAGAAATGGAAAAATGTTCCATGCTCATGGATTGGAAGAACAAATATTGTGAAAATGTTTATGCTACCTAATGCAATCTACATTTTTAATGCAATTCCTATCAAAATGCCATCCATTTTTTTTTTCAAAGAAATGGAACAAATAATCCTAAAATTTATATGGAGCCAAAAAGACCTCGAATAGCCAGAGGAATGTTGAAAAAGAAAGATGAAGTTGGTGGCATCACAATTCCAGACTTCAAGCTCTATTACAAAGCTGTCATCATCAAGACAGTATGGTGCTGGCACAAAAACAGACATATAGATCAATGGAACAGAATAGAGAGCCCAGAAATAGACCCTCAACTCTATGGTCAACTAATCTTTGACAAACAGGAAAGAATGTCCAATGGAAAAAAGACAGTCTCTTCAACAAATGATGTTGGGAAAATTGGACAGCCACATGCAGAAAAATGAGACTGGACCATTTCCTTACACCACACAGAAAAATAGACTCAAAATGGATGAAAGACCTCCACGTGAGAAAGGAATCTATCAAAATCCTTGAGGAGAATACAGGAAGCAACTTCTTCAACCTCAGCCACAACAACCCAGAAACATCACCAAAGCTAGGGGAAGCAAGGGCCAAAATGAACTATTGGGACTTTGTCAAGATCAAAAGCTTTTGCACAGCAAAGGAAACAGTCAACAAAACCAAAAGACAACTGACAGAATGGGGAAAAAAAATGTCATTTGCAAATGACATATCAGATAAAGGGCTAGTATCCAAAATCTATAAAGAACTTACCAAACTCAACACCCAAAGAACAAATAACCCAATCAAGAAATGGGCAGAGAACATGAACAGACATTTCTGCAAAGAAGACATCCGGATGGCCAAAAGACATGAAAAGTGCTCCACATCACTCGGCATCAGGGAAATAAAAATCAAAACCATAATGAGATACCACCTCACACCAGTTAGAATGCCTGAAATTAACAAGTCAGGAAATGACAGATGCTGGCGATGATGAGGAGAAAGAGGAACCCTCCTAAACTGTCGGTGGGAATGCAAGCTGGTGCAGCCACTCTGGAAAACAGCATAAAGGTTCTTCAAAAAGTTGAAAATAGAGCTACCCTATGACCCAGCAATTGTAGTACTGGGTATTTACCCTAAAGATATAAATGTAGTGATCTGAAGGAGCACGTGCACCCGAATGTTTATAGCAGCAATGTCCACAATAGCCAAACTATGGAAAGAATCTAGATGTCCATCAACAAATGAATGGTTAAAGAAGATGTGGGGTGTGTGTGTGTGTGTGTGTGTGTGTGTGTGTGTGTGTATGATATACATACACTATGCAGCCATCAAAAGAAATGAAATCTTTCCATTTGCAACGACGTGGATGGAACTAGAGGGTATTATGCTGAGTGAAATAAGTCAATCAGAGAAAGACACTTAACTTATGATCTCCCTGATATGAGGAACTTGAGAGGCAAAGTGGGAGGTTTTAGGGGTATGGAAGGAAAAAATGAAAGATGGGATCGGGAGGGAGACAAACCATAAGAGACTCTTAATCTCACAAAACAAACTGAGGGTTGCCGGGGGTAGGGGGTTATGGAGAGGGTGGTTCATTTATGGACATTGGGGAGGGTATATGCTATGGTGAGTGCTGTGAAGTGTATAAGCCTGAAAATTCACAGACCTATACCCCTGGGGCAAATAATACATTATATGTTAATAAAAAATAAATAAATAAAAGACCCAAAGGAAAAAGGAAAGAATCATGATCAGCTCCAAACTTCCCTGTCCCTTTAAAAATGTTAACAACCAAAATAATAACAATAACAACAATGATAATAATAAAATAAAATAAAATAAAAATGTTAACACACACACACATATGAAGAAAATAGAATGATCAGCTCAAATGTGAATTTACTCAGGGTTTGGGCATGTTACATGGAATAAGAAATCATTCACTGTTACAAAAAGGATCTGTAGAACAGACTACCACTGTGCTTCTTTTTTTCCAAGTATCTAATTGTGGTTTCTTCATGTCTCAGACATCATTAAAGTTAAACGCCCTCTGTCCTGCATTTCTAGAACCATTTGAGTGAATGGTGATCTAAACAGCAGGGAATCCTTGTTTCCCCTACATCTCTAGTTCTTGCTAGAGGCCCTAGGTCTATTTCTCAAAATCAGCATTTTATTTTCATTCTCCACTAACTATGGCTTTGCATGTTTAACCATGAACGAAAAATTTTAAAATAGTACAACTCTCTCCTGAAGAGATCCATTCAAGTTTAGGGAGGAAACAAGTAAGACCTTTGCCTCTGCACTAACCTGAAGTAGCCTTTTATTTATCCAGACAGTAGACAAACCAAGGACACAAAAGTCAGGTGATACATTGAGTCACAACAAGCCTTTAAATGAGGAAAATCACTAAATGCGAAATTCAGTGTCAACACAAAATGCAAAAACAGAACTTTAAATACATGGTGTGAGAAAGTGCAAGGAAAACGGCTTTGGGTTCCCTCTCCCCCTCCCCTGCCATCACTATTTTTGGTAAGCAGTGATTCACACCATTTTCTGGAAGGTTTTTATTTGGCTGTGGTGTTGGACAGATGGCCCCAGGATGTTCCACCGAGGGTGCCCCTGGGAGCACAGGATCCTTGAGTTGCCCCATGGTCCCTCAGTGGGGTGCTCCCTCAGTGGGATGCCCCAAACAAGATTCATGGGAATCTTCCTCTGAAGGGACTTGGCCACTTTTCGCCCTTGAACATTCCTTGTCTTCAAGCACATGTGCAAGACACCAGCATTGCCTGAGCTGCACAGTCAACGGGAACCACAGACATAAAATGATCCTTTAGAATCACTGAAACTGGAAATGCCAGCCCCTGGGGGTTCAGAAAGGAAAAGCAATTGGTATAAGAATTTTTCCCCGCATCAGACACAGGTTCTCAGATGATAGTGTCAGCAATTACAGATGAACCAATGCTCTGGTCCCCTGCTACTGGACCCCTGGTGCCCTGCTGAACTTAAGCCACCTCCCCGACTCTCCTGGACCATTGTGTCCCTTCTCTAACCGGTCTGCTTGCCTTCAGCATTTCTGCACTCTTATAAGCCCCCCTAATGCCTTACAGGGCAGCTTCAGCCAGTCTCTCCCCAATATGGACCCTTTCCATAAATCCTTGCCTGCCCCTTAGCCTCTAGTCATCCCTCCCAGATTCACCTCTACATCTCTCTCAAGCTACACACTTCTGGGCTAAGACCTAAATGACCAAAAGCAAGTCAATCAAGTGGAGGGCTAGCAAGCACATTCCGGGCAGTGGGGAAAGGATGTGCAAAGTCCCTGAGGCAAGAGTTTGGGCAAGACAGAAAACTACAAGAGGCCACTGTTGCTGGGAGATAATATAGGAAGGGGGCACAGCAGTCTAATGTCAGGCAGAAATCAGAGCCAGAGACTAGCCTGTGATTGTCACAGAGAAGAGTTTGCCTCTTTAGTCATTCAAAGGCTTGCAGCCTCATGCTGAAATGGCCTCATCTATGTTGGAAGATCTCAACGGCTCTTACATGGAGAAAAGATCAGGACAGGGTTAGAATGGGATGATGGAAATGAGAGCTTCTGGAACAGTCTGGAGTGAAGTGATGGAAGCTTGCATAGCATTGTGACTGTGAAGATGAAGAGAAGTGAACAGACTCAAGACATTGATGGGAGGCAGATAGGAAAAGATCTGCTGGTGGAGCAGATGTGTGAAGGGCAAGATGGACCAAGGAGAGTAGAGGAAACCAAGATTGACCCCCAGGTTTGTGCCTTGAGCAAAGGGAGAGGGTAGCAACCTCCACTGAGATTGTGGAAACTGCTGGAAAGTCAAGCTTCAGAAAGAACTCATGAGTTTGGTTCTGGAAGTGGGAAGTTTGAGCTGCTCATGAGACATCCAAATGGAGACACCTAGAAGGCAGTTGGCTGTGTGATGGTAGAGCAGGAACTCTGCGGAAGGCCTGGGCCAGAGACAGGTCTCCAGGAGCCGTCAGGGTGCAGATGGTCTTGCAGTCCATGGCAATGAGCAGGAGAAGCTTGGCATGCCCAGACCCTCGGACCTCAACTAGATCCTTGACCTGCAGCAGAGCCTGCAGCTTTCCTGGTCCAGGTGCCCTTAGGCTCCCCCAAATCCCCCTCTCTCTTACCAAACTCTGACAAATTGTACAAGCTATCTTTCCCAACATGCTCTCAGCTTCTTAAGGGGATGTGAAAAAAGATTGATTTTGAAATCCAAAGTACAAGAAAAGCCTAGTGATAATGGGAAGGGTCCGATCTTACAAACCCAAAATGGTTCCCAGTTGCTGGCAAGATTTCCAGGCCCTTCTGCCCACACAGGAGCTGCTAGAGCAGCTAATCAGCAGAGGACCAGCCCCGCTAGGGGAAAATCTGATCATCTATCTAACAGCATCTGATAGCAACACCCGAACTTCCTGCCCCTCCTCTGAAAAATCTCTCCACACCCCCCAGCCCTCCGAGGAGACTCTGCATTGCAATCACGAGCTGAAGCTAGAAAGGGGCCTTGGCTTAAAGGATGTGCTGAAAGCCAGCAGAGAGAGATTGATGTGGAGTGCTCGGCTGCCCGAGGCATGTGTTCGCCATCTGTCAGGCGGAGGGAGCCCTGCCAGCCCTACATGGTTATTCAGTATTAAAAGAATATTCGTGAGTTTGACTGACACTCTGGGTAGCCTCAGCCAAGACGGTTGGGCTCTGGGGTCCAGATGGGATGGAGGGGCCTCCACTCTCCTGAGGGAGATGCCTCCGCAGGGCTGGGCCACCCAGGGCAGGCAGGCGGGCTCTCCAGGGCCTGGGAGGAGAGTGTGGCTTGGCCCGCGCTGGGCAGGCCTAGGCCTGAGTGGGGACTTTCATGTGTGGCTGGGCTTCAAAGACAAGGGTGGAACTGAAAGAAAATGCTCTTCACACATTACTCCGCTCCATATGATCCTTCAGGGAATGGCCATGCCATGCTTACAGGGGGCCTAATCAGCGTTAGGCTTTCTCCGAATACTTGGACAAATAGGTAAGTCTTTTGTGATAATTTTGGTCCAAGAATTGTCAAAGCCCCTTTGAGTGCTAACCCTGCTGGCTCCAGGGCATATCCCCGTTGCCCTCCTGACAGAGACCCTCTGCCAAGAAGGATTAAGTATTCCCTCCCCATGGAAGACAGGAATGGCCAAGAGACCTGCTCTGGTCGATGAAACACAGGCAGAGTGAAATGTGCCGTCTCCCGGCAGAAGCATCCAAAACTGGCAGGTGGTTGGCTGTGTCTCTTTTCCTTCTGTCACACCAGCAAGTTCCAGACAGAGGTGTTCCGTCTGGATCCCAAAGCATAACTAACATGGAGCAGAGCGATGACCAACCATAATGGTGAGATGACGTGAGTGAGAAGTAAGACCTTCTTTTTAAACCACTGAGAGTCAGGTTATCCTGACTGCTGAGCTCGCTGTCCATCCCACAATGCCACCACGCCCTTCACATACCCTGAAGGTGAAGGTGAAATTCTGAGGTGTCAGAATTTTCTGTTGGTTCACAGCAACAAAATTGAGAGGGCACACTGGAAGAGGAGATTTCATTAAAGCCTGTCGCTCATTAGGTGTTCTCGACTAAAAACAGCACTGGTCCTGGAGCCACAAGAAGGTTGCTCCAGAGGCATTGGGTGTCTGACTGAAATAAATGAAGACTCAATCAAAAGAAAAACAGCCTCAAACCCATGCCAGATGTAGCGTGAAGATGTAAGAGGTGGTGACTTGGGGCAAGGAGAGTGGGTGGGCAAAAGGTATGGGGGAGTTCTGGAAGCTTCTCCCCACTCTATACACGTGTGGGCTCCTTTTTCCCATCAGACTGTAACTCTAACACTTTCATCTTGCGGTCTGATCTAATCTCTCTGGAGGTGGATTGGTAAAAACCAGGCTTTAGCAATAGTGCCTATTTTGGTTCCTGAAGAGGAAAGAATTCCACTCCTTTGAATCAATTCCAAGTCTATCCGGGAGTCTTTCAAGTGTAAGAATTACCTGCATCCCTCAGGGCCCTCGCTGAGAACACTGAGAAACACCCACAGCCGGGAGTGTTCCCACTTGGTGAGCAGGCCATTTTCAGGTCCGCGGCTAACGGCCGCCATCTTTCTCAGAGCTGTTCCCCTGAGATGCTCCAGTTGGCTCTGAGAACTGAACTTCACATTTTCCGCTGTGTTGTCAGTTACCAAAAGAGTAGGCTTACCCCCTTCAAAGAGAGGCTCTGGAAAACCTGCCTCTGATTTAGTGT
This sequence comes from Mustela nigripes, assembly GCF_022355385.1. Taxonomy (NCBI): domain Eukaryota; kingdom Metazoa; phylum Chordata; class Mammalia; order Carnivora; family Mustelidae; genus Mustela; species Mustela nigripes. The sequence goes on along the minus strand of NC_081565.1, from coordinate 63,378,782 downwards.
TCAGCTAACAACTCGGCACTCCCAACAGGTTGAAGTCATATGAACTGGGGGCACACGTGCTGTTTACACGAACACACATGGCTGCACGTGTCAAGTGGCAACACTCTTGCCGCCACAAGGAGAGGGCTCTTCCCGTGCACTTCAGACGCCAGCCCAGGACGCCTGGGATGTCTCCTGCCCCACCCTGAGTGACAGCATTCCGTGACTAAGGATGGCCTGCATGAGCGGCAAGTGGCTCTGGAGGAAGGAAATATTTGCCTCACCACAAAACTATCATCAGGCAGTACAATTTTTTTTAAATTTTCACTTTTTCCTTCTTCCTTCGCTCCCTCCCTCTCTTCTTTCCTTCCTTTCCCACCCTTCCCAGTATCCACCTGCGAGGCTATGGTGTGCCCCTCATCCTTATCCTGGTCACGCACCCCCACACACCCTCCCGCCTCAGCTTGAAACTGTTAGACCCCATGGCTTTGGTATTTCCACCCACAAATAAGCCTCAATTTCTTAGCAGGAAAAAAAAAAAAAACCCGTGTTAGAATCTAATGCTATAAAAGTAAATAATAGCAGTATAAAAAGGAGCATAAAGAGAAGTATGTTCTACCAACACACTTTGAAAGGACTTAGAAGGAAGCACGTACAAAGGAAGAAGTAGAGAAGGATGTGACTTCCGGCATACTTAGAGCATGCGCAGAACCAGCCTGCGGACAGGTCTTAGAAAGTTGCCCACTCTGTTCCGGCCTGCTCTATCTCACGTTAGATGCCCCTGCTGGCGCCTCCTTATTTTTGCAACGGGTCTTGGCCTTAATTCTTCCCTTCTGGACATCCCACACCTACCCTTGGCAGCTAAAGCAATGAGGCTACGTGGGTTTCAAGCAAGGAGCCATGGTTTCTCCGCTTATACTGCTACCCTCCCTCAGCGCCCTCCATTGCTTCGCTAAGGGACAGAACCATGAGTGGGGTCTGGCAGAAGGCGCCTTATGATGGGACCTGGTTTGAGGCATCACTTGGTTTAAGTATAAGCTGTGGGTTGTGTCTTGAGGCAATGCCGGGGAAACCTTCCCTTAAAATTGCCTAGACCCGCTCGTCTGACATTTTGTTATGGGGAACGGTCATCCCTTTGGGGCTTCTGGATTTTACTATGCACTTAGTTCCTCAAATAGGAAAACTTGTTAAAGGTCAAATCAAACAACCCCCCACACCCATGCAAGCACACACACACACACAACCTACAGGCAGTGAGTAGTCAAGCCTAATGGTTAGGGCAGCAGGTCTTGGAAACAGAAGGTCTTTTTGTGTGACCTTGGGCAAGCTACTTAGATCTCCCTTCTCTTTTCAGTAAAATGGGCACAAAAGAACCCACCTCTTGGGACATAAGGGCTGTCACATGCTCATTACCAGTGCCTGGGCCCCAGAAGCTGTCCAGTAAACTTTTTTTATATTTAGATATGGAGCTCATAGTGGAAGAAGTAAACAAGCCAGGGAAGGGAGCTTCCACACTTCCTCCTTCTGTGGCTCCTGCGGTGAGAGGGGCGAGGCAGAACAGTAGCTAGGAGTCAGGTAATTGCATAACATAATGTCTTAGAGTGCTTCCTCACTCATAAGCTGGGTGCGTAGTGGGTACTTTCTGTCTCAAGCAACACTGCTTCATAGAAGCAGCTAAAACAACAGTGCTCTCTTCTGCGTGGCCCAACATGATAGCCAGTAGCCACACATGGTCCTTGACAGAGGAACTGAAATACTAATTTTATCTAATTTTATTTAATTTTATTTTTAATTTAGTTACCTCTGTGGCTAATGGCAACCATACTGGACAGTGTGGGTCTAGAGATTCGTCCATAAATTCTGATAAAATGTCTTTTTCTTAAGATTTTATTTATTCATTTGACAGAGAGAGACACAGCAAGAGAGGGAACACAAGCAAGGGGAGTGGGAGAGGGAGAAGCAAGTTTCCCACCAAGCAGGGAGCACAACGGGTGGCTCTATCCCAGGACCCTGGGATCATGACCTGAGCCGAAGGCAGACGCGTAATGACTGAGCCACCCAGGAGCTCCATGATAAAATATCTTTTCATTTTGTGTTTCCTCCCCTTTTCCTGGTTCCATTTTTGGCTTCTTCATAGTCGGATTGTCTTGACTGATGCTTTCATGTTCCTTATATTTTATTTTTCCACCTTTGCCTTTTCATTCTTCCTCTTGGGGCATTTATCTTCTATTTCAACTTTTTTATTGGTATTTTTTCTTTTTTTAAGTTTCAGAAGCTCTTCTTATTGTCTGATTGGTTTTTTATTGTTTATTTTTAAAAGGGTTTTATACTCTATATACAGACGTATTATATTACTTTATGTCTCAGAGTTTTTGTGGTTATTTTGTTGTTGTTGTTGTCTTTACTTTTCTTGTGTTTTGGGTATTTTTTTTTTTCTTCTCTCCAGGTTTTTGTATCCTGACTCTGTCAACATTAGAGATGTTCCTTAAATATCTGATGATCCAGGATTATTTGCTTCTATTTAAGACTTAGGTGCTGAAGTCTGACTGAAAGCTTAGTATGGGAGCCAGAGCTTTGCCATCTGTGGGGTTCCCTTTGAGCTGTTAGGTGACAAGCCCTCCTTTGGGGCCATTTGGTTTCTTAAAACAAGGCTCCTTCAGTTTCTTGCCTGTGGCGGGGCAGAAGCAAGGCCAGAGTGTGTCTGCCTTCTGGCATTCTCAGAGGAGAGAAGGTTCATTAAGAAATCTGGAGCTCCTGGCATGCAGTAGGAAGACTTTCACCATATCTTCCCATTTTCCACCCTATACCTGACCCTCTGCTCTGCTCTGTTCCCTAGCCCAACCAAGGCTATTCTGACTCGATGGCTCACAAGATAACCTCTGACCTCCTTGGAGTCTGTAGAGGGCTGTAGAGGGCTGTAGTTACTGGGTGAGTGGGCAGCTTCATCCAGACCTTTATCAACCCTTGGCTTTTGCTTCACCTTCTATGCTACCAGGTGCCTTTGAGAACTGACTTTGAGAACTGACTGCTTCTGGGCGATGAGTGAACAAACCCTCTTGTCACGTCTCTCCCCTCTGCTAGCACTTGCAGTGGACTCTGTGTACCCTGCTCTGTCCATTATTACTTCTCCCCTAGCTATATTCCCAAGACTTCCTGGAATCTCTCCCTCCTGATATGCTGGCCTTTTTGGGTTGTATCCTTATAATTTCCTTTACTGTCATCTTAGTGATTTTCTAAAGCATAGAAGATAAACACATGTAGCCAATCCACCATTGTCTTTTGAATCAGATTGAAATTCTGTACACAGCTTGTATCCACCAGTGGGCCCCACTTACACATCACTCTTATCTCTCACTATGAACTCACACAAGTCATTACCTCTAAACAAATGCCACACACATTCCCAACTTCATCCTTTTTTCACATTACTTTCTTCACTTGGTATCCATACTTCGTTTGAAAGAATTTGACCGCAAGTATCACTGCCTCCATTAAACATTCTATGACTGGTTCTGTTCATAATAACATTTTGGACCTAGCCTTATTTATGTATTTCCTTAAGCGTTCATTCTTCTGCTTATTAATTGGGAACTTGTTTCTAAAAGTTTTTTTAAGTGATTTATTAGGGAGCATAAAATATAATACTCTAATGAACACACATTAGAATGTGCAGGAAAGAGGAAAAAGCCAGAGGATAAATGTAAAACGGAATCAGTATAAGAGTATACACCATTGTGTATCAAGTTGTGCACTTTCAATGAGTACCCCTTAAAATCGGCATCCTGTGTTCTAGCAGTCAATATGAACATGGAAATGTGATCACTGATTCGAAACTGAACACTCAGCATGACAGAATCCACCCTGAGGAAGTTAGATTACCCAGCCTGCGCCTACTGCTCAGGAGAATATCAGTTGTTCAAACACTGAGTCTTCATGAAGGAGCTCCCCAGACACACTGTGAACAGCCACTTCAGCTACACTATCTCAGAACCCACTCCCCCATAAGAGGGACTCCACAGGACCACTGTGCAAGTGTCATTAAGCTTTCATAGCTAATACGGCAGAAGAAGACTATCACATTCTTTCATCAAAGAATTGATACCCTTGTTAGAAACAAGGAAATAGGCCACCAGGCAAAATCAGGGTGGCCTTTTCACTGGAACACCAGCAGTATCTCTGTGGAAGCACCTCAGAGTTGAGTTACAGGCCCAATGATCACTTTTCACAGGAATCCCTGGTTTCCTCTGAATTTCAGTTTCCCTCCTTAAATGGAGATATCCTGCCCACGACTCAGAACTAGTATGAGAACCAACTGTGTTCATACCCAAATACTATGAAAATTTTAAAATACCATACAAAAGTAGTGTATTATTATCTTGCCATTGCCTGTAATTTTTCCTGAAATCTAACTTACTTTTGTGAGAAGCTGTACTGTCAAACCTCACACGGCATGGATGACACTCTTTGAGGCCTTCCAGTACGTCAGGCCGCCCTGTGTCCGGAAATGCAAAGCCATTTCCCAGTCCAATCTGAATACGTTGAGCTTAAGACAGGGAACCTGACACAGCAAAGCCTCACTAAAGGCAGAAATACAGCCAGTCAAGATGGCTGTGATGTAGGGTGGGTATCCTCAGGGCCCTTTCACACGCCATATCTCATTAGATGCCTACAACAACCCAGTGAGGTGTGAGTTTTACTCTCAACTTACAGAGAAGTTATATGAATTATTTAAAAAAATTACTTGGGGGCACCTGGGTGGCTCAGTGGGTTAAGCCACTGCCTTAGGCTCAGGTCATGATCTCAGGGTCCTGGGATCAAGTCCCGCATCGGGCTCTCTGCTCAGCAGGGAGCCTGCTTCCCTTCCTCTCTCTCTGCCTGCCTCTCTGCCTACTTGTGATATCTCTCTGTCAAATAAATAAATAAAATCCTTAATAAATAAATAAATAAATAAATAAATAAATCAATCAATCAATCACTTGGGAATGGTAGGGCCCTCCTGAGTCTTAAATTTTGTTCAGCATCTACCACAGTCTAAACAAGTTGTCTAATCAGGGGCTATGATGCGAAGTCAGATGCACAAGGGAATTTGGAGTCTGCTCTTATCCATAATGACACCCCTGCACATGCATGCGAGCACACACACTCCCATTCTCACACGCACATGGACGCAGACACATTATAGAGAATCCATTGCAAACCAGTGTCTCAATGAATAATTGTAGCAGGCACAAAACAGTAATAATAAAATGAAATCCTCCCTTCTGGGCATGGGCTGGGCAAGTTCTTTAAATCTGGTCTAAAGCTAGATTGAGGGAAACATGCTTTATGAGATCTTTGTTTAAAGCCTTGGCATATAAAGTCCTTTGTTTAGAGTCTGTTTCATGCCCCAGGAAAAGAACATTTTCTTTCTTGAGCTTTGTCTAAAATCCCTAGAGTAGAAGCCCCTCTGCTCCCAAACAATCCACTTGAAACATCTCAGGGTAGGGGAGGGTGGAAGGAAAAGAAAGCTGCTTTCCCACAACTACCAGCACCCTGAAGCTGACAGCTCACTGCTTGCCCCAGACTGCTGAGCACTTAGGAATCACTCAGCTCACAGGTCACTGTGATGGGCAGCAAGACATGGAAGGTAAAAGGCAAAATCCACTTGGAAGCAATGTAATCTTGCTCAAGAGTGTCTGTGCCCATGACTGATAGGCTACAAGAGCTGGGGGTAAAAGGTGACCAACATGAAGGTCTCCATGTGGAATTCCCAAGACTTCTGGTACCCCGGTTGGGTAATTTTAAACCAACTCTCCCACTGAAAACAACCAAAAATGCTGATATTTTTTTCTTCTGTAGAGCATCAAAGAATGGATCATTATCAAGCCAAATCTAAATGAAACCAGAAACCCAGAGAGATAGCTGTGATCTGAAGCTCTTTTGCCGGGGGCATTTGCTGAACTTGGCACGTTTGAGCCCTAATTTTCACAGCTTCTTGGAGCACTGGGGAGGAAGCTGACACCTAGGGACCACCCAAGGTGGCAGGTCTTAATATAAAAGTGTGACTGTTGAGGCTGCCCCACCCTTCCCCAGGAACCACAAAGAAAAATTGCCTGGTGCTGAGCTGAGCAGGGGGAGGGAAAACCATCCCTGAAAAGTTGTACCAACAAGCCCGCCCTCACCAGTGTTTGCAGCCAAATATCCAAAACCTCAAGCTGTGAATCTAGTTAAAAGTGTTCCAGATGGACAGTGGCCTCAGGTGGCAGAGGAAAGCACAGATGCTCCCCCAAGACACTCCCTCATTCCAAGCCTCAAAAAATTCCCACAAATACCTTTCTAAGGGTGACGAGCAACAGGGAAAAATAAGCACACCAGGAAAAAGGCATGTAGCTAAAAAGGAGCTGAAACAAAGTCAAGATGCCAGGCTTTTGTTGAATGCCTGTTCCAGAAAAGCCACCACAGACTGGATCTGACCACGGGAAGACCTGAGAACACCGTAGCTAAAAAGAGAACAGAGCATTAGAACAAGGGATTGTCCCCAGCACACAGGTGCACATGGCTGACGGGTAGCCTAGTTCCCTGATACGCCAAGTTGCTGGAAAATTGAAGATGTGCTTTCAGTGGCTCTTCTAACCCTTCCCTTGCCACCCCCACCCCCCACGATTCCCACTCCCATCTAAATCATGAGAGAAGCTGTCTACTCCTATTTCTAACTGCTGGACCCCAGCTGCTCCCTGAATAATCAGCCTACCTACCTTCATTAGGAAATCCACTGGGGCCTGTTCCTAGTGCTCCATGACCTAGAGGGCTTCTTTAATTCAAGATACCCTGAAAGTTGATCTGGCCAAAATTCAATCCATGGAAGCTAACAAGTTCTCTGCTAATCTGACCAGTCTGACTAATGTTGATCAAAAAGCATTATCTGCCTTAAGACCTTTGTACTCTTTTACCATCTTCTGTTCAGTACCAGTGTCAATGACCCCATGAGGTCCGGCTCTTAGTCCCTCTCCTTTCATGTCTCCTGCATTTTCCCAAGCACATGGGCCAACCACACACAGGCACCACCATCCCCCCATCATCCCACGGCAGCTGAGCACCCTTCCACCTCCCCACCACCCTGAGGCAACCTTTCCACACGGCCTTGAGCTTCTTGACCCTGCCCCTTCACCTCTCTCTATACTCACTTCTCTACCCAGCCTAAATTCCTGACTTGTCACTGTAACGTGCCCCACTCTGGGGGAAGCTCTGCTGGGTTTGCTAACCTCTGAGCCCAGACCTGACCACCACGCAGCAGTCAGGTCAAATCTGAAGCAGGAGACTTCCAGGCAGAACAGTAAGTAGGTACAAAGGCCCTGAGGTAGGGACAAACTTAGTAAGATCCAGATACAGAACTAGGCCAATGCCCTGTATGCAAGTGAATGAAGGAGATGTGGCAGGAGAACAAGACTAAATAAATGCGCACGCGCGCGTGTGTGTGTGTGTGTGTGTGTGTGTGTGTTTGTATGCAAACATAGCTCTGGAACCGGCCTTCAGAGATATGCCCAGTAATGTTGTATTTCCTTTCCTTCTCTGACCAGCAGTATCCAAATGCTCCCAAGTTTCTCACATGGAAATTACATTCGTATGCCACCAGATCGTGCAAGGGCCGAAGACTGAGGCAAAGTGTTGGAATTCACCCTAAACCCATGGAAAGCTGGTGGAGGGTTTCAGGCAAGGGAATGGTTAGTCTGATTCATAATTTTTAAGAACCATTTTGGCTACTGGGTGGAGAAGGGATCATCAGGGAGTGAGACCCCTCGGGAAGCTACTGCCATCGGAAGGTGGAAGGGGACAGCGGCTAGGAGAGCGGCCTCAGGAGCAACCGAACTAAAGAGAAACGAATGGACAGGGATATGCGTTGGTTGTGGAGCCCACTGGACTTGCTGATGACGTATGTCTCAGTGTCCCACATCTCCCGACTCTTTGGCTTCCTGGTGCCGGTATCTGCATCTCTCCCCCAGAACCTCAGAAGTCACTCTGCCATGTGCCTGCAACAGTCAGAAAAGCTGGAGGGTTTAAGTAGTACACCCCTGCCACCCTGACTAATAGCCGTGAGTCGGTTACTTTCGAAGTTTGGTGTGTCAATTCCCCCAATCCCTTGTGTGGTTGGCTAATTCTGAGATGTGAGTTTCCTGGAATATTCCCATGGGACTGCTCCAGCCTTCCACTGGGCTAGCTGGCTTCAGGCTCACCTGCTATTGGCTACCTCCCTCTCTGGCCTTAAAGCTCAGTTAGAATCACACTTCCATCCACATTCCGCCCCGAGGAATGGTGGGAGAGGCCACATGAGCGTATTAGCCATGGGAACACATGATTTCCAGCTGGGTTTGAGGATTGGCAGCAAAAGAGAACAGAGACTCCAGCGAAAGTAAGAAGAGTACATATACTATAGGAAAGCAGTGGGGATCTCTGGGTGGGGAGCTCTGAGTGAGTTTTGGCCGTCTCCTTGACTCTACTTTTCAAGTTATCTCAACTATATAATGTGTGTAAGAAATGGGATAGTCCACAGGATGCTAATAACGAAGGGGAAAACTATAACTTTACATTGGAGAAACCTGGTAGACACACCTTAATCAAAAGTAATTTCCCCACTATTGGTACAAAAGGACATTATCTGCTGCCTGACAGGATGTCCTGGGAAGAGCCCAGTGCTGCCTCTGTGGGGTTCTGCCCTATATCATGAAAGAATGTCTGACAAGCCCAAATTCAGGGACTTCTTACAAAATAACTGACCTATATGCTTCAAAAAAATGTCCAGGTCATAAAAGACAAAGCCGGACTAAGGATCCGTTCAAGATTAGAGATGCAGTAACTAACGCAAGGTGTGATCCCGAAAGGATGTTGGTGGGCAACGGGGGAGACTGGAACAGGGTCTGGAGATGAAACACTAGTTACTGCATCGTGTTAATTTCCCAATTTCATCGTTAGACTATGGCCATATTTTTAGGCAATTACAGTCTGAAGCATTGAGAGACAAAGGGACATGATGCCCACAAGTCCCCCTCAAATGCTCTTGTTGAGGGACCTGGAGGGAAAAGTAAATGGGAACTCTTTGCATGATTTTTCCACTTTTTATAAGCCCCAAATCATTCCGAAATAATAAGCTAAAAAATAACATGTGCATTAACTCGATAAATAAGAAAAACTTCCCAGAAAGAAAAGGTGTCTGTGTTCCAAGCCGGTACTATGAAGCCACAGGATAGATTTTTGCTGACAGCCAAGTTCCCGAGAGCCAGGGAAGAACAAGGAACAAAAGCCCTGCCCTCCTGAGCTGTTGGAGTGCCAGACACACACACAGCTTGGCCTCTGAGGGCTTTACTGAAAGGTAAGTGCTGATAAGGCCTGCAGGTCATCTTCATCAGCTGCCGGCCCCCCAGCTCGCTGAGAGGAGGCCAGCCCTGCCAGAGCTCTGTCCGACAGAAGCCAGAGTAGAGCAAGTTTCTTTTAAGTTGAACACTGCAGCCGGCTCTCCTCGCTGGATATGAGCAGTCCCTCTGCAGGGTGGCCGCCGGAGTGGGGGGCTCTGCTGTCACCCCTTCCTGGAGAGGCCAGGGGTCACTGCCACAGTCTCTTTCAGATTTACAGGGATGGCCTTCTGTTTGGATGGGTTCAGGAAACTGAAGGAAATCCCAGCATCACTCTTAATAAAAAGATAAGACCCAAAAACCAACCAGTGGCTTCAGCCACTTCTTTCTCCTCAAGCCCAATGCGGAGCGGGCCTGGGATACGTGTCCTTTGCCAGGCCCTGGGGCACTGCAGAGTGTTCAGGGGCTGCTGACCTCCGAGGCTGCTTCTAGTCGGGCAAAGAACCACATTTTCCATAACAAGGATGGAAGTGTCCCCCAACCCTGCCCTACCCGTGGCCAGGCTGATCACACTGACTAGTTGTACCAAGAAAGTGTTACTTTGAAACATTGTCCGGTCAAGATCTGAGCCTCTCTCCCTTTCAGAAGAGGCTGAGCCCACCCCTTCCCCACCCTCCACCCCCAGGGTCTCCGTGGGACACTGGACAGACTGACTTCTGCAGGATCAATAAAAATGAACAGAGGCCATGGTCACCAAAGATATAGGACGCTGCTCTCTCCCATTTATGGGGGGAGGCCCTCATTACCCAACACCCCCCCCCCATTTTTTTTTAACTTCTGGAAGGTGTACCCATGACTCAAACCATTCCAGTACTTCCAAACGTTCCAGAGAAAGGGAAGGCTGTTTCTGGCGGGGGAGAAGTGGGGAGCCTGCTGGAGCCCTAGCACGGAGGCACACTGCCCTCGTGTGGTGGCTCCAGATATGACAGGGGCCTGCAGTCCCACCCAGGTCCCTCACTCACCACCTCTGCCCCCTGAACAGGGGAAGGTTAAACTAGAAGGTTGACTTGCCTACACCACAGCTAAAGATTGCTGTACGAATCCGTACAGCTGACTGACACTGGGAAGGAGAACATGCCAAATGGGGAGTTAAAGCCACGGGTTTCAGGTCTGGCTCTGGGACTCTGAGCAAGGTGCTGGAATTCTCTGTTCTCTTCCACAAAAGGAAAAGAAGTTAAAGCTGTGTCACTTACATCACAGAGTTGTAAATATTAAATGAAGTAATGTGTGTGATACAGACTGTAACACACACACACACACACACACACACACACACACACAATGGTGCCATGCACATAGCACCAGTCACTCTCCGGTTTTAAAAGGATTTTCAAGAAACACTGTGCCTTTTAACACTCTCCCACACAGCCCCAGCCTGGCTTGGGCTTACCTGGGATCTTCTGGTTGTAAGGAACAGGCATCTTCCCACCCACCTCCTGGAGTCCAAGGATGGGGTCAATGTTGGGTGTGTTTTACCACTGCGATGGGTACTGGCAAAACCCAAGGATGGAGCCAACCCGTCAACCGCGGTGCAGGCCCAGGCTCCGTGGGGTGTCCACTTGGCTGACATGTCATGTCATAGCCCCTGCTAAGTGCCCTTCCTTCGCCCGACTCTCCCCGTTGTCACTTTCATGGTTTCTGTCTCAAGAGACACTATGTCCTGGTTCAAACTGTTCTATCTGTTCACATTCCCACATTTACAAAAAGCTGCCCCCCAGCCTCAGTCTCTCCTTTTCCCATCCCCACACTCCTGAAAGAGAAATCTGATGAGCCCTCGTAGAGCCAGGCCATGGAGGGCACTGACCAGCCTATGCATGGATCACACCCAGACCCAGAGAAGGAGAGATTTTGCCATAAAATATGCTTGTGCTTTGAAGCAGGGCCATGAGCCAAACAGGGCAATAATGTAGGCCAAAGACCCAGGCAGAAGGTGGGGGAAACTGAAGGCCGCAACCCCTTCTTGGATGCTGATATAGAGGCTTTTTTCTTTTCTTTTCCTTGAGTTTCAGGGGCTCCAAAGGCACCTTGAAGCAGAGAGCAAAGCTTCATGACTATTGGTTTTTATTCTTAAAAAACTGGCCTATTTCAACATAAGGCCCAACCTGGCATTACCAACAAATGCTTTTGTTGAAAGGCTTTTCCAGTTACCAAGAATTACTCAAAAGTGGGAATCAACACAGTGAGTCCTCATACCTGATTCATATTCAAAATAGAGACTAGGAGTTCGTAAACTTTTGATGGGTTGAGAAATGTGAAGCAAACTTTGTGGTCAAAATAAGCTTGCATCTTCATATTTGCTGAGCAATTATTTTTAAAATTAACGTAAATTTTAAAAACTCAAAAAAAAAAAAAAAAAAGAAAAGCTTCATGACTATTAAAGGTTAACCACACCTCACCCTAGCTCTATGAGCCTCTGGGAGGCAGGTGCCTTCTTGGGGGCAAGTGGCAGGTAGGCTTAGCTTCAGAGGCTGGGGAGCAGGGTGGGCCTGCCTTCCAGCACCCCCTCGCGGGCAGCTGCTCAGAGAACACAGACAGGTGTGTTTTCCAACCTGGCAGAGGACAGACCTGTACATCCTCATCCCGGATGAAAGATTCCAATTCATCAAAAACAGCTTTTCATAACATTTTGCTCACAGGAAAAAATCAGCAAGTTTTTCTGTGCCTTTTATTTCCAACTAGATGTCAAAGAGAAGCTGTAGGACCTGAGACCGCTAAGGCCACAACCTTGAGAGTGAGCACTCCCTAAATGCGGCACCCTGGCTGTCTTGCTCGCCTTGCCCCAACACCAGCCCTGCTTCTGAAGCCTCTGACCAGTACAAACTTCCAGTAGGCTTTCCTAGCCCTGGATGACACTTCTCAGCACCCGCCACAGCTGAAGTCTGACCTCAGCTCCCGTGCAGCTCGGTGGTCCGTCTCCAGTATCGGGCCACAGCTCCACGCTCCCTTACACCAGATCTCCAGTGCCTTGTCCACCGCCAGGCATATGTTAGACAGACAAATAATACTCATTGATCAAATGGGGGAAACAAAGAAGAAGAAAAACTTAGCAAAGCCTGTGAAGTAGGGTCCGAGTCACCAGATGGGGGCTCCCAGGACAGCCGAGCCCCACTCAATGACTCTAGGGGTCCCCAAAGGGATGTAACCCAAAGTGTCCTGGCCCCGAGAGAAGAATCAGGCCCAGGATCCTCCAATATATTCTATGTGCTGGATATATTCCAGCACATGTTTATGGAGGAACACAAAGTCCTGTGTAGGTACTAAAGTTGGGTGGGTTCATTTCTTGCACCTGAGGCATAGATGTCTGACTGCCAAGCAGAATGCTAAGGGGAGGGAGATGACATTCGCTGGGTGCCTGCTATGAACCAGGTCCTAGAGGCTTCACCTGCCTGAGTTATTTCACAACGACCCTAAGGGCTGCCTTCTTTATCTTGTCTTGAAGATAAGAAAGTAGGTATAAGAAATTACATAATATTTAAAAGGCACATGTACTTAGCACTGAACCCTATATTGTTCTTGCGGCATCGTATAAAAGAAGCGCCAAGTGATAAGAAGGTTCTGAGAAAGAAGACAGATTAAATTTCAGATAGGCTTTGATGTTTTTAACATCAGGATTTCAAATGGTATAGATGTCAGGGATGTTCTAGAAGAAAATAACAGAAAAAAAAAAAAAGAAGAAAATAACAGGACCTTGGAGTAGCTCACAGCTCACGTGCATGCGATATTTCAAAATCTCTCAGCCAGAGGAATTTCATTCCAGGATCCAACCCTCCCTGCCCCCACCTCCACCCAACGGATCAGGGTCCTTGGAAGCATTGCCTGGATCCATAGTGGCCGAAAAACAGTCTCAGACTGGTACAGGACCTGTTACTTCACAGGTAGAATGGAATTCATTAAAGACTCAGATGCTACAAGAATGTGAAACGGCTGGGGCTCTCACCCACTAATGGGTGGGGGGAGGAATGTAAAATGGTCTAACCACCTTGGGAAGTAGTTTGGTAGTTTAAAATAATTAAACATATAGAGGCACTTGGGTGGCTCAGTGGGTTAAGCTTCTGCCTTCGGCTCTGGTCATGATCCCAGGGTCCTGGGATCAAGCCCCACATTGGGCTCTCTGCTCAGCAGGGAGCCTGCTTCCCCCCCCCCCCAACTCCATCTGCCTCTCTGCCTACTTGTAATCTCTGTCAGTCAGATAAATAAATAAAATCTTTTTTAAAAATTAAACATATACCTTTCATATGACCCGGCCACTCTGTTCCTATGTATTTACCCAGGAGAAAAGCAAATACATGTCGACACAGAGACTGGAACATGAATGTTTGTAACAACCTCATTTGTAATAGCTCCAAATGGAAAACAATCCAAATGTTCACCAGCAGGTGAGTGGACAAATAAATTGTTATACAGCCAATCCATGGTATACTACTCAGCAGTAAAAAAGAATGATCTATACATACAACATGACATGAATGAATTTCAAAATAATTATGTTGAGTGGAAGAAGCCAGACCAAAGAAGAGTACATACTGTATGATTCCATTCACATAAATTTCGGGGCACCTGGCTGGTTCAGTCAGTAGAGCATGTGACTTTTGATCTTGGCATTCTGAGTTTGAACCCCATGCTGGGCATAAAGATTACTTTTTAAAAAGCCTTCCATTCACATAAATTTCTAGGAAATGCAAATTAATCTACAGTGACAGAAAGTAGATCATTGGTTTCCTGGGGTTGGGATGAGGCAGGAGTAAGGGACTATAAAGGGCACAGTGAAGCTGGCGGTGGGGGGGCTAGTTTGCTAGAGCAGCCATTGCAGGATCCCACAGGCTGGGTGACCTAAACAACAGTTTAACAGGTAGCCATCAATGTTGCGGTGATGGTGATTGATGGTGACCATAGTTTCAGCCCTTGCTCAGTTATACACTTAATATATACAAGATTTTTGTATGTCCATTTTAGTCAATAAAACTGTTTTTTAAAAACAATAACCACAAACAGCAAATCCCTGGGCTCTGCCCTTGGAGACATGTTAATTCAGGTGGTCAGGAGTAGAGTCCACAAATCTGTTTTCCAACTCGTCCTAAGGACTCCAGTGCAACAGTTGGGTCTGGAAGCCAACCGTTCGGGTGGCACACATCAGAGAGGACACCTACCCAAAGTCCACACCCAGGTCTTCTCAGAAATATTTGGGGACAGCCAAGTGCCACATGTCTTGACAATCATCACCCCAGGTAGCAGTTTCAGAAAGTGAGCCTTTCAAAAATGCTATCTCCCCACATCCTGTGTGATCCCAGTAACATTCGCTCCAAGTAGAACGGCGTATTTAGCCCCCACTCTTATCCAAATGACTGTTCTTAGAAGTCCCTTAAATAGATATTCTCAGCCATGAAGTTCTTTCTCCTCCTAAGGAATCAACTTGGGCCTTGATCAGTGACTAACACTCCCACCGCTACTCACTACACAGTGGTTCATGTCCATAGTCTTCTGGGAAATAAAACATCCTTCTTCATCTAGATGATGTTGGATCATCTCTTGGTCTTGCAGAACATGCACCCATTGGCTACCAGAATCTTTACAGATCCCACCCAGCTACCAAACATTGCCCAGCATGCATGTGTTATCTTTTGGATGGTGGTCAGTAAAGCATGTTCACAGTTAAGACAATATTGGTTCTAACACTCAGCATAAAACTTAGGCAGTCTGATTAATCTCACTGAGCTTCAGTCTTCTTGTCTATGAATTTAATATAATGAGACATTTGGGTTGGCTTCCCTAAAATGCTCATACTATTAACATAGCAGCTCCCTCTCCCTCAGCAACTCCTTCTACCTTCACACTCTTTCCATTTTCTGTTGACATCTCTTGATATGCATTTATGGGTTTGTTTTATCACTGTGGAATTAGACAAATCAGGCCCATTCCAGGTACCACCTGCCCATCAGACACTAGGCTTAAAATAAATGCCATACATACCATATCGTAAACCAAGGAACAGGTTTTATTGGTGTCTTAGCTCAGCAGTCATAAAAAAAAAAAATACCAGACTGGGTGGCTTAAGCAATAGAAATTTATTTCTCATAGTTCTATAGGCTAAAAGTCCAAGATCAAGGTGTCAGCAGGTTTGGTTTCCTTTGAGGCCTCTCTACCTTGCTGATCGTCTCCTTTTCCTGGTGTCCCGATTTGGTCTTTCCCTGACATAGAGGGTGTTTCTTTGTGTATCCAAATTAAATTTCCTTTTCTTAAATGTTCACCATCATTAACCATCAGGAAAATGCAAATCAAAACCACATTGACATACCACCTTACACCAGTTAGAGTGGCAAAAATTAACAAGGCAGGAAACAACAAATACTGGAGAGGATGTGGAGAAAGGGGAACCCTTTTACACTGTTGGTGGGAATACAAGTTGGTGCAACCACTTTGGAAAACGGTGTGGATATTCCTCAAAAAATTAAAAATAGAGCTATCCTGTGATCCAGCAATTTCACTATTGGGTATTTATCCCAAAGATACAGATATAGTGAAAAGAAGGACCATATATACCCCCCAATGTTCATAGCAGCAATGTCCACAATAGCGAAACTATGGAAAAAGTCGTGATGCCCTTCAACAGACGAATGGATAAAGAAGATGTGGTCCACATACACAATGAAATATTACTCAGCCATCAGAAAGGATGAATACCCAACTTTTCCATCAACATGGGTGGGACTAGAGGAGATTATTATGCTGAGTGAAATAAGTCAAACAAAGTCAATTATTGTACGGTTTCACTTATTCGTGGAACATAAAGAATAACATGGAGGACTGTAGGAGAAGGGGAAAAAGAAGGGGGAAAAACCGGAGTCGGAGATGAACCATGAGAGACCATGGACTCTGGGAAACAGGGGGGTTTAGAAGGGAGGGGGCTGAGAGAATGGGTGAGCCTGGTTGTGGGTATTAAGGAAGGCAGTGGGTGTTATATGTAAACAATGAATCTTGGAACACTGCATTAAAAACTAATGATGTATTGCATGGTGACTAACATAACACAATAAAAATATTTTTAAAATTTTAAAATAAATTAATAAATAAATTTCCTTTTCTTGTGAAGACATTAGTCATACTGGATTTAAGACATCTACCTTAACAATTTCATTTTAATTTGGTGAACTTTTTAAAGATCTCCCAACATCGTCACATCCCGAGATTCCAAGGATTAGGACTTCCAGATATGAAATGTGGGGAGACACAATTGAGATCATACCACTGGGGAAACTCAATAGGAAAGATCAGCACTATCCTCCATGAAGTGGGTTCCAGGGCCAGGGTTCTCTGCTGGAGACCTAGTGTGGATTTGCTTTCCAGGGGAAAGTCTCCAGCCCTCATTGCTCTCTGTTATAGGGAAAGCACAAGAGGAACCAAGCTAGTGAAGAGATTTACAAATTGCTTGGGCACCAATCTGTATTTGGGTTCCAAACAGATCAGAAGTTATCTGGGAAAGCCAACTTCCCAAAACCTATGGACCTTGGGAAGTCGTAGCTCATGCAGTTCGTGGAGGGGAAGAAGCCAAGGATCCTGTGGGAGACTGAACCTGAAGTAACATCTCCTGTTGGGATTGGTGAGATCCCAGAGAGCTCACTGTCCAGGCAAAGTCACAGATTTTCACACATTATGCAATGTATGCAAAGTATGCAAAGTGGAAGGGGAGAGTAGAAGACCATGGAGATACTTCAATTTTATTTCCTTTAATCCTACAGTCTGTGTGGGACAGATTAACTGCTTAACATTGCAAACATCCTCATTCTCTTTATAGAACAATATCCTCTAGACCTAAATGAAATAAATAAATCAGAATGAAAAGAATGGGTTCATTAAATATAAATACATACATACATACATACATACATAAAAAAATCTTCTAAGCTAGTTGTCCATGCCTTACATCACTATCCAACAAGCCAGGGAAGAATCAGGCAAAAGAAAAAGAGAGAAAATGTCAGTGAGTCCGTAGTATCATGAAGTCACATGTATGAAAATCAAAAATAAGAACCAAAAAGTGACTGCTGGATTAGCAACATAAGGGTCATTGCTGACCTTGACAAGCATAGTCACAGCAGAGAGATGAGAACAGACGTTGAATGGAATTGGCTGAACAGAGAATGTGAAGTGAGGAAATGGAGGTGGTTTCTTTCAGAAACCCCATGAAAGGGCACAGAGAAAGGAGGCAGCAGCTGGAGGATTATTTAATGGTACATACTAGAGGTTGTTTGTATGCTGATGAGAATGATCAAGGAGTTGGAGAAGAACTGACAGTGAAGAAAGGAAAAGACACTTACAGACAAGATGAGATGGAAACCAAAGGACAGTAACCTTGGATGAGAGCAATGATCTTTCATTTACAGTAAAAGGAGGAAAGCAACGAATGTGGACATTTAGGGGTGGTCAGTAATGATGTGCATAATGCTTTTGCTATAAGAACATTTACTGAAACATTGTTTAGAATTAAAATAAATAAATAAATAAACCAAATGCCCAACAGAGACATTGGCTAAATACATTAGAATATTAAAAGTGATATAATGTATCAATGGCTGACATTTACTTAATGGTAAAAACTGAATGGTTGCACTTAATCTCAGAAAAAAATAAAGACTTTTCTGCTTTCATTAGTCCAGTTCAACATATTACTGTAACGTCTAGCCAGTGCAATAACGCAAGAAAAGGAAATAAAAGCCATACAGAATGAAAAAGAAGAAAGAAAACTGTCCTTATTTGCAGATGACATCACTGTCTATGTAGAAAATACAAAGCAACTACCAAAAAGTTCTTTTAAAAAGAAAAGATTTACTTATTCCACAGAGAGAAAGTGTGTGCATACCCAATGGGGGGAGGTGCAAAGGGTGAAAATCTTCAAGCAAACTCCCTGCTGAGCGCAGAGCCTGATATAGGCCTTGATCTCACAACCCATGAGATCATAACCTGAGCTGAAACCAAGAGTCAGATATTCAACCACCTGAGCCACTCAGGAGCCCCACAAAAAAGCTCTTAGTATTGGGGCACCTGGGTGGCTCAGTGGGTTAAAGCTTCTGCCTTCGGCTCGGGTCATGATCTCAGAATCCTGGGATCGAGCCCCGCATCGGGCTCTCTGCTCAGTGTGGAGCCTGCTTTCCTCTCTTTCTGCCTGCCTCTGCCTGCTATGATCCCTGTCTGTCAAACAAATAAATAAATAAACTCTTAAAAAAAAAAAGCTCTTAGTATAATAAATGGCCTTAGCAAAGCATAGGATTTAAAGTCAGCATGCAAAAAATTAATTTCAATATACTAGTAATGGAAAGTGAAATTTAAACCATGATATCGTTTATAATTGCTAGGGGGAAAAGAGAAAGAAAGATGTATAAATCTAACACAGTATGTATAGGATCTGTGTGCTTAAAACTACACAACTCTAATGAAAGAAATTAAAGATCTTAATAAATGGAGAAACATACCATGTTAATGGATTGTGAAGATTCAACATAGTAAAGATTCAACATAGTAAATCACTTCTCAAAGTGATCTACAGATAAAACACAATTTCTATGAAAATTCTTGGCAGTATTCTTTGTAGATATAGACAAACTAAATCTAGAGTTTATACAAAAAGCCAAAGTAACTAAAAAGATGTTTTTAAAGTATTACCTGATTTTAAGACTTATTATAGCTATACCAATAGAGATAATGCGGTGTCAGAAGAAGCATAGACACGTAAATCAATGAAACAGTATAGAAGTTTCAGAAATAGGTTCACACAAGGATGGCAAACTCAATTTAGACAAAGATGCAATAGGAAATCAATGGAAAAGTGGTGGTCTTTTCACAAAATTGTACTTGAGCAATTAGGTGTTCATAGGCAAAAACAAGAACTTCAACCTAAACTTCACACATTATATAAAAATTAACTTAAAAAGGATTATAGATCTAAATGTAAAATTATAAAAGTTTTAGAGGAAAACAGGAGAAAATATCTGTGACCTAAGATTACAAACAAAATTTTTAGATATGACAACAAAGGCACACTCCACAGAAGATTTTAATCAACTGGACCTCACCCAATTTTAAAATGTTTGCCTGGCAAAAGATCCTTAATATTAAGAAGATAAAAAGACAAGCCCACAGACAGGAGATGGCAGGAGTAGAGGATTGCAAATCATATCAGCGAAACTCAGAGGACTTAAATGCAGGATACAGAAAAACTCTCTAGACCCTACAGTAAGAAAGGGTACAGTAAGAAACAAATAAAAAAACCTATTTCAAAAATGAGTGAGACTGGGATGGGCATTTCACCAAAGAAGATACATGGATGGCAAAAAAGTCCATAAAAAGATGTACAATATCATCTATTTGGGCTAAACAGAAATAACTTTCTACCAGGTTTAAAAATGTGTATTCTATAAATTCACTGGGGCACTCTCTGTTGAAGCCGACTTGACAAGCAAGAAGATCTCTATGCTCTGAGGAAGCCCAAGCAGGGAAGCTTCAACTGACAGCTCCAGCTGAAGTCCTTTGCCAATAGCTCACATCAGTCATTAGATGTGTAAATAGAGACCTTCATATGATATCCAGTCCCCAGCCATTGTCACATCCACCCATCAAACCTTCCCAGCTGAGACTCCACACACCCTGAAGCAGATACAAGTCCTTCTCACCAAGTCCTATATGAATTCATAACCAGCAGAATCCATGAGCACAATAAAATAGTTGCTCTAAGCTGCTGAGTTTTGGAGTCATTACCCAGCAATAGTAACCAGAGAAAACTGGCCCTCTATGTTCTCTCTATAAAACCTACTGTCTCCAAATCTACTACCCATCTACTACCAAGTATAAAGCTCCTCTCTGCTACGTACCCTTTCATTTCTTCCTACCCGTTGAGTTCTGTGCTGATGAAAAGGCATCCTGTTTGTGTCAGTTGTATTTATTATTATTGTAATTACGCAATTGAATTTAAAATTATATAAACCAATAAAATATTGACATCAAAAGAAAAAGAATTATTACTATGAAAGTTAAAGTGAATGCTTTGGGAAGACTCAATAAA
Organism: Mustela nigripes; assembly: GCF_022355385.1. NCBI lineage: Eukaryota > Metazoa > Chordata > Mammalia > Carnivora > Mustelidae > Mustela > Mustela nigripes. The sequence goes on along the minus strand of NC_081565.1, from coordinate 63,358,370 downwards.
AGCAAATCGATAAAAATTACCTTAGTTATATTAGATGTGGACATGATGACTGAAAAAGATTGTTGGAGGAGTTGAAAATCTGAAAGGATTCAGCATTTTGATTGTTTTTAAATGTCTTTAAGTTCTCATTCCCCTTTAAAGAAATAAAACCTATATATTATAGTTGATGTATTATATTAATGTGATTTATGTGAGAAAGACTAGTTGCAATTCCAATCAGTGGACGCATACTTAAAAGAAAGGACTTGGCCCAACATCAAAAGGTTGGCAAAAGAATCTGTTTTTATATGTTTTCAGTTAAAATAAAATGTTTAATACACTCACCCTTTGACCTAGTAAATTCAGTCCTGGGTATAAACCTAAGAGAAATGGAAACATATGTCAAAAAAAAAAAAAAACAACTTAGGCAAAAATGTTCATAGCAGGGGCGCCTGGGTGGCTCAGTGGGTTAAAGCCTCTGCCTTCGGCTCAGGTCATGATCCCAGAGTCCTGGGATCGAGCCCCACATAGGGCTCTCTGCTCAGTGGGGAGGCTGCTTCCTCCTCTCTCTCTCTCTGCCTACTTGTGATCTCTGTCTGTCAAATAAATAAATAAAATCTTAAAAAAAAATGTTCATAGCAGTATTTGTCATGATAACCCAAACTGGAAGATTAAATGTCCATGAAGAGGAGAGTAAATAAACAAATTGTGATATATTCTTACATGAAATAATACTCAACAGTAAAAGGAACAAATTCAACAACACAAGTGAATGTCATAGATGCAATACCAAGTAAAAAAAGCCAAACACAAAAGAATCCGTACTGTATGATTTCATTTATATAAAATTCTATAGCACACAAAACTAATCTATTATGACAGAACTTGGGAAACTTTCTGGGGTAATAGAAAAGCTCCAGATCTTGATAGGCTATGGTTCACACACCTGTATCCATTTGTCAAAATTGTATAGTTAAGATTTGTGTATTTTAATGTAAGTAAATTTTACCTAAAGAAAATGGAATTTTAAAACTTAAGTGGGGGATGGGCAGAAAAATGAAATTACAGGTAAAGCAAAAATGGCAAAATGCTGATTAATTATTAAATAGTATAATGAGGATATGACACACTGTTCTGTGTGTTTGAAATTTTTCATAGCAATTTTTTTAATTAAAATATTTAAAGTATGGGGCGCCTTGGTGGCTCAGTTGGTTGGGCGACTGCCTCCAGCTCAGGTCATGATCCTGGAGTTCTAGGGTCAAGTCTCACGTCAGGCTCCCTGCTCAACAGAGTCTGCTTCTCCTTCTGACCTTTCCCCTCTCATGCTCTCTCTCTCTCTCTCTCATTTTCTCTGTCTCAAATAAATAAAAATAAAATCTTCCAAAAAATAAAATAAAATGTTTAAAGTATGTATTATCCTCTATGATTCCCAGATTTAACCAACATTTTTGATGAGCTTCCCAACTTTGGCCCAAGTCAGGGGCCTCTGCCTCACAGATCCTCATGCGCTCTCTCCAGAGGGCTAAGTCATAGCTCTGGTGTGAGGTCGGCACATGGGAGCTTCCAAACCACAGCGAACTGCTGGAGGGGGATTACTGCTTTCTGCCACATATTCTAACACTTAACAAATATCTGCCTTGTTTTATAATTGATTCATGTCTTGGTACCTCATTAAAATTTTAACTGAAATGTGATGTGAGAGATATACCGGGAGGAAAAAAACCCATGAATTTTGTTATCAGACCGAGTAGGGGAAAATCTCAGGTCTTGCATTTTTAATCTATGTGGCTTATGACAGGTTAACGTCTATGTCCTTATCTGTAAAAGGTGGACAAAAATGGTTTGTTTGTTTGTTTGTTTGTTTCCACAGTATGGAAGTCTTGGGATGTGCATATGGTGTTGCAGAAAGTCAGCCCTCCCTGCTGTTAGGTGGGACAGAATGACTAAGCTCTGCCTATGAGAATAAAAGAATGTATCGCGTGACAGCTTCCAGGAATCTTCCTTAAAATGAAACTGACATACATTCTAGACTCCTTTTTTATCATCCCTTTCTTCCATCTTGCTACCTGAATGTGAATATGGTGGCCGGAGACCCAACCATCAGCTCTGACACACTAGGAGTAGGGTAGCAGTAAGCCGGCAGGATCCTGGTCACTTCCAAGCTTCATTCAGCTCAGCTACCATCCTTGTCATCAACTGCCTATCTACAAGCTTTCAAACAAATAAGAAATCAATGTCTTCCATTTTTAAGCCATTGCTGGAGTCTCACAAATGATCTTGAACCTAAGTAATATGATAAGTACTTCACATTGCCTACTCTGCATAAATGATTATAGTCAAGAATTTATTTTTAAAGATTGAGAAAGAAAATTTATTTCCAAAACTGACTTAAAATTTATAAACTATAAGAGCTGAATTATAGAACATGTGGTCAGGCCTTCTAATTTTACTGATGATGGAACCAGACCCACTGTCAGCCATCTCATCAATGTGTGAACCTGAAACAGTCATTTTTTCTTTTTCTTCTTTGCTCCTTTTCTTTGTCTCTTGAGGAACCCCCTATCCACCTACACACACACACACACACAGGCAGCACCAAAAAAATTGGAAGAAAAACCTTATATGATCTCACTTATACGTAGAATCTAAAAAAAAAAAAAAAAAAAAACCACCCATGCTCATAGATACAGAGAACCGATTGGTGATTACCGGAGGTTGGAGGGAGGGAATTGGCAAAATGGAAGAAGATGGTCAAAAGGTGCAAACTTCCAGTCATAAAATAAATAAGTCCTGGGGACATGATATACAGCATGGTGACAAGTAATAATGCCGTATCTGCATCTAGAAGTTGCTAAGATCTTAAAGTTCTTGCAAAAAAAAAAAAAAAAATTGTAACCACGTGCAGTGATGGATATTAACTAGACTTATTGTGGTGATCGTTTTGTGATCAATACATACAGCAAATCATTGTGTTGTACACCTGGAACTAATATAATGTTACGTGCCAATTACATCTCAATTAAAAAAATAAAAAAGCTATAGGGGCACCTGGTGGCTCAGTGGGTTAAAGCCTCTGCCTTTGGCTCAGGTCATGATCCCAGGGTCCTGGGATCGAGCCCTGCATCAGGCTCTCTGCTCAGCGGGGAGTCGGCTTCCTCCTCTCTCTCTGCCTACCTGTGATCTCCGTCTGTAAAATGACTAAATAAAATCTTAAAAAAAAAAAAAAAAGAACTAAAAAAAATGTTTTGAGGGATTTCTTTTCTCAAATTGGATTCTATTTTAAAATTCCTACAGGATTAGTTAGAAAGACCCACCCAGCCCATTAGAGGGCAGTAGCAATTCAGGCCAGACTGAGCCCTAAACAAAGTGGATAAACTACAGTTTGATGATAAACTACAGAATGATGAATAAACATCATTCTTTGGCATAGAAGCAGACAAACTTGATTAAAATCATGCTGACCCTGGTCTGACCGTCTTCAGTTTTCTCTGAAAGGCTAACGGAGTCTGTTTGAAGTGGAACATTTTGGTTCCCATCCCAAAAGAGCAAGGCAAGGATGACACCCCAGGGAGCTGCCCAGCAACAAGTTCCCAAGTTTTTTCAGAGCAGCAGCCCATAATCACTTCATTCTCTTGCTCTAAGTGTTGTCAGAGTGATTCTCCAGACTTTGGCATCCTGGGAGGTAGCACAGATGGAAGGCTGGAAGAACACAGAGCGAATCCTTCTATCAACATGACCAGCTGTTGATGACGTTCCTTGAGGTTCCAAGCCGTTCATACAAAAAGAAGAATCAGGCGAGAGACAAGAGCCTGGTACTGCTCAGTGGAAACAAAAGTTTAGAGATATCTGGCAAGCCTCCCTCTTCCCAAATGATTCCCAGACGATCGTAAGTTTGGCAAGTGTTGAAATTGAGGTGCGTGGGCTTGGCTGCAAAGCCTGATTGCTCTCCTCTCTTCACCACATGACAGTGAAAAACAGTCTTGAGGGAATAGTGCTCACCCCTTGATCTTAAGCCCAATTAAAGAGTCTCATCCCCAGCTGGCGGGGCTCTACCACCTCCTGGAAGATGACCCATGTTCAAAACCCAGCTCTGCCGCTCACTGGTCAAGTGAACGACTCCACTTTTCTGTACCTTCATTTCCTCAACTGTAAACTGAAGGTAATATTAATAATAGTTCCTACTTTCTAAGTTGTCATGAAAATTTATATAGTCCCTGACTCATTATTAGGATTCAACAAATGTCAACTAGTTTCTAGTACTAGTGGTTACTAGGATAAAGATCTTAAAATACAGAGTTTTTCTACCCTCACTTCAATTCAACACCCTGGGCCTTTACTGTGAGAAACTCTTCCCTTAAGCTAAAGGCCCTTGGGGCAGCTGGGTGGCTCAGTTGGTTAAGTGTCTAACTCTTAATTTTAGTCCTGATCTCAGGGTTGTGAGATCAAGCCAGCATCAGGCTCCACACTCAGCAGGGAAGTCTGCTGGAGATTCTCTCTCTCTGCACCTCCCCTCCAAATAATAAAGAAACAAATCTTTTAAAAAATATATAATAAAGGCCCTCAGAAAGCTTGCTAGGCAAATCAATTCAGGATCAATACGTTGGGTGAACCCACATATTACACAACTAAAAACTCTATCTCAAATCTGCCCCAGGTTGTGTACGCTGAAGCACATTCCTTTGCTCACCTAAGCTGCTGGTTGTGAAAGTGACTCCCTAAAGGCAAATTTACTAAGATTGGATGTGAGGGTTTAGAAACATAGTGTCTACAGTTTTATAAGCTGCTCCTTCAACAGTTGAAATGCCTACTAATTCCCTATGATCCATGCTAGAACAAATACTTATTGTAAGATTAATTAGCATGAGTCATTGTATTTTCTAAATATGGCCACAGCAATATTTAGGTACTTCTTCCGTCAGAAGGTGAGCCTTGTGTTCCTTCCCACTGAATCTGGAAGGGCTTGAGAATATGTCATGAGAAATTCAAGGCTAGTCTTATAAGACAGTATGGCTTCCTCCTAGTTCTCTCTAGGATTCTCATTCTTGAAACCCAGTCACCAAGCTGTGGGTAAAACCAAGTAAAACATAGAGGGGCCATGAATAGGTTTCTATCCAGCAGCCCCAGCTGGGGTCCCAGAAAATAACTGCCATCAGTCGCCAGACATGTAACTAAGCAATCATTCAGATAGTTCCAGTTTCAGGGGCTGACTCATTTCCAGCCTCTGAGTGCTCCCAACTTAGCTGCCAGATATCATGGAGCAAAACAAAACACCCCACTTTACCCTTTCTGACCCACAAAATCTGTGAGCACAAGAAAACGGTTGTTCTTTTATACCACTAATTTGGGGAATATCTTGTTACACAGCAACAATAACTGGAACAGCAGCAACCTTGTTTGTCTCACATTTAAGCAGATTAGGCTTCAATGTCTGTAAGATAGCTTCTACTTTGCTGAAATCTTGAATTCCACAATAAGATACTTGTTCTTTGGGTTTCAAATATTACCCCTTTTGAAACATAGAGTTGAGTATAGGCAGAAACCCAGGGTCCCCATTCAGGAGGTACCAACTATTAATGGTATGACTTTGAGAAAAGCACTTAATATATGGATGGTGTGTTGTATCCCTCCCCTCCAAATTCAATCTCTGTTCTTCCCCCACCCTCTGACCTAGTGTCTCAGGAGACGAACCTTGTGAATTACATCAGGGAGCTAGCTTCCAGTTAGATGTGACCAATGGGAAGCACCAGCAAGAGACCCAGAGGACAGCAGGACAATGAAATTGAGGTACCTGGTCCTGCAAAGGAAAAACACTACTGTTTCTCCTCTCAACACTCTACTTTCCTTTTCTTTTTTTTTAATTTTTTATTTTTTATAAACATATATTTTTATCCCCAGGGGTACAGGTCTGTGAATCACCAGGTTTACACACTTCATAGCACTCACCAAAGCACATACCCTCCCCAATGTCCATAATCCCACCCCCTTCTCCC
>NC_081565.1:63303117-63347401 GCF_022355385.1 Mustela nigripes | reverse complement strand
TGCGGGACCTGAGGCCACGCTGACCCCGTGTGGGCTTTGCCCCGGGTAGCCTCTGGAGCGATGTCCCTCAGCAGAACAGACTTTTAAAAGTCCTGATTTTCTGCGCGGTTGCTCCGCTGCTTGCCGGGAGCCGGCCCCTCCCCCCAGGGTCTATCTTCCTGTCGCTTTGGATTCACCTCTCCGCTGGTCCTACCTTTCAGAAAGTGGTTGTTTTCCTGTTTCCAGAATTGCTGTTCTTCTTCTTTTCGATCTGCCGATGGATTTTCAGGTGTTTGCAATCTTTAGATAAGCTATCTAGCTGATCTCCGGCTAGCTGAAGTAGTCTCAGCCTGCTACTTCTCCGCCATCTTGACTCCTCCTCCTAAAAGTACATTCTTTAAGAAAGATCGACCTCTATCTTTAGGAAATTAAAGTCTGGAGCAGAAACCGCGAGCTCGCGGGGATGTCGGGACCCCTCAACACTCTACTTTCAATAATGCTGATCATCAAATATGTGGAGAGATTTCCCCACACCAAGCAATTTTCAGACACCAGCTGGGTGTCCTACAATTTAAACTCAATTCTGACACTCTTTACCTGAGAAGAGCATCAGATCCCACAGGTTAAAGGCAATCCTACAAGACTTCCCCCACTTTAGGTGCCAACAGGTTGTCACCTGAGCTTCTGATCAATTTACTGGCTATAAATTGAAAGTCCCCACGACACCTGCCCAGGTTTAGTCATTTGCTGGAATGGCTCACAGAACTGAGGACAACAGTTTGCTCGCTAGATCGCCAGTTTATTGTAAAAGAATACAACTCAAGAATAGCTAGATGTAAGAGATGCATAGGGCAAGGTATGTGGGAAGAAGTGTGGACCTTCTGTGTCCTCTCAGGGCACGCTGCCCTCTTAGCACCTATTTGCCAACCTGGAAGCTCTCCAAACCCCATAGTCTATAGAGCCTTCATTACATAGGCAAGATTGATTAAATTAGTGGTCATTGGTGATTGAACTCAACCTCCAGCTTCTCTACTCTCCACAAAGGTCGAGGAATAAGACTGCAAGTTCCAACCTTCTAATCACATGGTCAGTTCCCCCTGGCAACAAGCTTCCATCCTTAGGGGCTTCCCAAAAGTCGCCTCATTGACATAAACTCAACTGTGGTTGAAAGGGGCTAGTTATGAACAACAAATGGCTCATTTATTACTCTTATCACCTGGGAAATTCCAAGGAATGGGAATGGGGATGACCTAATATTTCTTATTATAAATTACAATATCACCGTTCCTATTCCTCTCTCCCTCTCTACAGGGTGGCCAAAGTCTGGCAGCATCTGTCAGCTAGAGGTCACAGCTCCTCTGACACAGTGTTCCTTATCCTGTTCTTTCTCCATCCCTTCTTCTTCTTCCCCTCCTTCCCCCAACCACCACCTCCCTTTCTCTGTCTCTCTCAGGGGGTCTATAACTGATCCCTTCCCGGCCGCCTCAGGCTCTGGGGGGGGGGGGGCGGTGATAACTTCCTGATGTCCCTGATGACTTCCCTACACCCTCCCCACATATTTGCAAATAATTTCTCCAATTGCTTGATCATGCCTTCTGTTTCCTGTGGGGACCCTGATTGATAAAGAGTTTCTGATTCTTCATTGTAAAAAAAAAAAAAAAAAAAGTCCACCCATCTAGCCTGCATCCCAGATCAGGCAAGGTAATCAGCTGAGCATAGTCTCAGTCAGGACCAAGCACACTGAGTATTTCAGACAGAAGGGATTTAGTAGAAGTAATTGGTAACACCAGCAGCAGAAGGCTGAAAGAACAAAAAGAGGATGGATACTTAGTAATTCAGTTATCAGTAACAACAGGGCTGGTAGAACCAGCAGGGGAGGTGGTGTTTCTGGCAACTGGGTGGTCCAAGGGGAAGCCTCTGTATGGTTTTAATGCTCAGTTCCCTAAAGGGGGCACTGTGGGATTAGTGCTAACTTCCGGCTTCCTGGTAGGTGCTGAGTCTGGCTAATGCCATCCCCTCCGCAGAGGCATGGTAACAAGAATCCAAACAGGAAGGAGTTTCCCTCAGCCCTCGCCTTCTTTTACGCTCCCAGATTTGACCCCCATGGGTAGAATCGAACACAAAGCCAGCTGGCATAAGCTTTGGAAATTTCCCAGCCCAACATCAACAATCAGAATATGAAATGGGGGGCTTAGGACAGAGGACAACGGGTAAATAACCAATACCAATGGGTACCATAAAAACATTCTGTATTGTAGTTATTATTGTTACTCATAACTGAGATAATTTAAATAGATACCCATACGTTAGAATGAATTTTTCCCAGTCTTTTCCCCAGAGCAGGTTTCATTTCAGCCCATGATTTTCCAAGGTTTTAAATGTTCTATCTACCCCGTGCTTCCCTCCAAACATCAAAATGTTCCATAAATTCCAGCTAAATCTCCCGACTCCTTTTATAACTAGGACAGCAGTACATAAATTCTTCTCCCTTCTCTCACACCATAAATGCCAATGATCTCAGAAAAGATGAGTGCCACCAAATACCTGCCGTGCCTAGAGCATGGTGATATCTTTGGGGAAGCCCATGGTAGACTGACCAAGGCCAGCCAAAACACATGCTTCTTCTCTGACTCCCTGCAGAGTTGAAGGCTAGTAGTTCCCCCAACACACCACCCTCTCTGTGTTGACAAGGTAAGCCATCCACCCAGTACCCCAAAACATAGAGACCTAAAAAAAAATCTTATTTTTGCAGATATCAACTCCTGCATGGGAGCAATGGCTTTTCAGCCATTGTTATCAATGTACAGTTTTCTGTTTTATTTCCACGAACACATTCTGACATAGAACCCTGAATAGAAATAAACTAGAGAAAGCTGGTTCTGCATTCGTTGAAATGGGAGGCCTTAGAAACTGGCCTGATGTAGCTGTAGCCCCTTCCCCTAGAGCTTCCTGGGTCTCCGAGGAGGCCCGTCTTAGTGCTCCAAACTATAACAGTCTTGGTAAAGTTAGTAACTTTTAACATTCTTTAACATAGCTATAAAAGGAGCCTCATGTATAATTGTTCTCAATATTCACGGTATCGAAGGCTTTCTTCTCACCACATTTGTGTTATAATCCCACATAGAAATTCTTCCAGTTTCCCCTATAGACACCTTCATCTTGTCACACACAAAGCCTGAAAACTCTATTGCACAAAACACGTGTTTACACCACCACTTTCCAAAGATCTCCAGACCCAAGTAAAATGGCAAAACAACAACAACAAAGAAAAACACAAAACAGTTGTATTTAGGGACTGTATTTGTGACAGCCTCTCCAGATTCAGGGGTGTGGCCGGGGCTCCTTAGTTTCCTGCAACCAACAGGGAACGTGGCAAAGAGAATGATGCTGGCACATCAGCTCATTTGAACTATTTGATGTTGGAATTGTGCTTGAGGTACTCCATGTATTTCTTCTGGAATGCGCTGCTGTACAAAACCCATGATGGGACAAGGCTCAGGAAGCTCCGCTTCAATAGACAAAAACATGGGTATTGGGGGTGAAAGATGAGCAAGCACGTTAGAAGGAAACATCTCAGTGTATATTCATCATCTTTAAAAATATTTTTCTGACTCCTAAACTTAAATCACAAAATCTTTTAGGCCTGTGCTAAAATTTCAAGGTCTTATGACCCTTTCTCAGCAAACAAGTTTTCTCAGAAACCAAAACAGTCACTTGTAGAACCAGCCCTGAGGAAATCTAAATTAAGAGAACTCTGTCCCGCATTAACACCCTACCCACCTTTCTCCTTCTTTTCAAACGCACTTCCTCATCCTAGTGCTCAATCTCCCGGTGTCTTTGTGTTCTTTCTACCAAGCTTTTATTAAAATGAGATTCCAGAAAACAATCAGAAATGCTTTTACCACCTGGCACCATGCCTGAGTCATAGTAGGCACTAAGTAGATACATGAATGCATCGATGAGTCCATGAACAAAAGTCAGACACAGCAAAGTATAAATCACCAACATTGAGCATTTGCGTAGAAAAGCAGAACTGGGGGGAGTCATAGAGGGGAGCTTCAAGTCAAGGCAGGAAGGCTTAGTTGGATGCACACATCAGGCAGTAGGCACAGGCATTAGAAGACCTCTTGCCCTCAAACTATATCCATGTCCTGCAAGACGTCCCTCTGGGCCCCAGAAATAATGTTTGTTCACGGTGTAATCCTGTGCCTCCATCATTCCTCAGCCTACCCATTCCCCACTGAACAACAGGATTTCAACCAGAGAGAAATGTGATCTTTCCGGGGAGTGTTCCCATTCTTCAGGCAGCTCAGATTCTCAGACTATTGTGCTCATTGAGATATTTCAAAGCAAGGGACAAAAGAAGGCTTCTGGAGGAACAAATAGAACCCTTCATCCACTAGCCAAGTCAATGAGTGAATACAACTTTTTCCTTAGGAACCTTATTTTTCTCCCCTTTAGAGCTTTTTAATATCACAGCAAAATCAAGCCCTTTCATTAGCCTTAAGCTAAATGTTTTGACGTAGTGAAGTCAGCCATAAAGGAAATAAATTAAAATTCCAGGGCCCTAGAAAATGTTGTAGAAGTTCCCTTCTTCCGTCTCCACTGTTATCTACCTCCTCCCAACCTAGAAGGATGGTGTGGAAGAAACCAGGAAAAGCATGGTATTGGACAAAGGGGGACTTAAACCCTAGCTTCACCATTACCAGGCAAGTGGCCTTGGGCATCTGATCTAGCTCTGATTTTCAGTTTCCTCAACTGTAAAACAGGAACCAAATGACCTGTCTTAGAAGATGATTAGGAGAATGCAAGTTGGTGCAGCCACTTTGGAGAACAGTGTGGAGATTCCTCAAGAAATTAAAAATAGAGCTTCCCTATGCAATTGCACTACTGAGTATTTACCCCAAAGATACAGATCTGAAAAGAAGGGCCATCTGTACCCCAATATTTAGAGCAGCAATGGCCACGGTCACCAAACTGTGGAAAGAACCAAGATGCCTTTCAACAGACGAATGGATAAGGAAGATGTGGTCCATATACACTATGGAATATTATGCCTCCATCAGAAAGGATGAATACCCAACTTTTGTAGCAACATGGATGGGACTGGAAGAGATTATGCTGAGTGAAATAAGTCAAGCAGAGAGAGTCAAGTATCATACGGTTTCACTTATTTGTGGAGCATAACAAATAGCATGGAGGACGTGGGGAGATAGAGAGGAGAAGGGAGTTGGGGGAAATTGGAAGAGGAGGTGAACTATGAGAGACTATGGACTCTGAAAAACAGTCTGAGGAGTTTAAAGGGTGGGAGGTTGGGGGAACCAGGTGGTGGGTATTAGAGAGGGCACGAATTGCATGGAGCACTGGGTGTGGTGCAAAAACAATGAATACTGTTATACTGAAAATAAATATAAATAAATAAAGAAAAGAAAAAGAAGAAGAAGATGATTAGGAGGATTAAGAGCAGTAACCCTGAGAACCACAAGGACTCTACATCAGAGGCTCCGTTCCAGGCCCAGTTGCTGTTCTAAAACTCCTCGGGAATGAAGAGCATGCTCTCTTTGTTTTGCCTTTTTTGTAACAGAAGTTTTGCTTGTTTACCAGCCAATTCTATCTGATTGCTCAAACTTCAGACTCAATGATTTTTCTAAATTCCAGCAAACTTCAAATTGGCCTTAATGGCTTTAATGATTTGCGTGTTCTCTTTTGCTTTCTCTTTTGCTTCAGTAGGCACAAAGACTCTTTTGCCTAGTCTGTTCTGGGCATCTATTTGCCACAGGAGAGTTAATTTGACACATAAGAAATCAAAAGAGAAAAGGCAAAAATTTTTCCAACTTTCGACATCCAGAATTGCTTTGTGTAGCAAGACGATAACCTTGCAAGATGGGCTATGGTCTCAAGAAAACATTTTCTAAATGCTGATGGGTTCCATTTAAGACATCAATATCCTAGAGGATGTGTGTCCTTCTATATGTGGGCCTAGGCTGGGTGGAGGGTGGGGGGCCCAGGGAATTCAGGTGAAGAATATGAACATGTGACAAATAAGTTAGGGGAGCACTGAGGGCAAAGGAGAATATTGCCCCCATTCTTTGGGAGTGCAACCCCAGAACATTATCTCAGTGTGGCAAGAGAGGAGCTGACATTTCCCTTTCCAGCATCAGCCAAGTCCATGTTGATGCTGATACAGCAGAGAGAGCAAAAGGGCCTTTATGAACCAAAGATCCAGATGGCCCATGGGCCTGTGGCTACATGGGGGAAGTAGCAGAGATTCAGGGCTCTGAAGTCCTCAGTACCTGGGAGTTCACTGGCCAAGCCAAATGGATAGAAAGGGTCATTGGTCCCCACAGCACAGGGGCACAAGCACCAGGTAGATGTGGAGCAACAACTACACTTAAGGACCAGCAGGAGATCGTGAGCAGTCTTCCCCACCGATATCATCTTAGTGAGAGAGGCAAGAGAAAGGCATGCTCCCAGAAAGGCTCAATGCTTTAACTAATGGACAAAAAGCACGTTTGCTTAATATCCAATTTAGATTCCTAGATCAAACTCAATTAAAACTCAATGGACTTCCCATTAATTTGTTTTCCTGCCATGCGGCAAGTAGTAACCTGGAGAAAGACCGGATCAGCAACAGGCAAAATCAAGATCTTACGTTCTTTCTGCATGTCCCCTTTGTAGTGTGTGTTAAATTGGTGATTCTGCACACTGTTGAGGTTCTACAGTAAAAATAGCAAGCGATCCTCCAAGACAACTCTGTGACTCTTGTAGAGTCACCAGAAGTCTCAGGGGGTAACTGAATGCTTGGGAAGATTTCATGTATTCCTTCTAGCACCCGAGAGAGAAAGAGAGAGGGGAGAAACCTAATTCCCATGAGGAAGGCCCATGAGGCCGAGGAGAAAGTTGACATATGAAGGGAAAGTAAAGATGTCTAGAAATTTTTGGTGACACTGGAAACAGAACCACCCTGACTGTGTTTGTGTATCAGCGTGCAAAAGTCAAGTCTACCTTTGTTTCATGCCTGTGGCTGCTTCTAAAAGCAGCCCAGGGATGCCAAGAACTCCTCGAGCCATATGCCACCAAATCTTACTTCCAGATTCAACAGAGTCCATGTTGTGCTAGAACCAGTTTGTACTTGCTCTCAGGAACCAACTATGCACATGCCTAAATTCAGGGGCAGTGACAACACAATGGGAGCTTCTAATCAGGCACGAGGGGAGTATTTAAACCATGGAAATCTGCAAACCCTACAAATCAAAGTGTTTGGGGTTTTTTCCTGGAGAGCCAGGTATTAAAACATTTCTCAACACCGGGAACCAGAGAAGACCTGCAGCACCCAGCCCCACCCAGGGACGTTCCCTGGGTCTTTGGTCTGCCCTTCCCGAGAGTTCAGGAAGCCACCTTCCTTTCTGAGGAAAGAGGTGAGGGTGAGCCAAGGGTGATATCTGTCTATCTGGGGATCATCTCTGGGCTGAGCCCCCAGGCCTGCAGCTTTCCCCCATTGCCACATATTTCTAGCTAACTATGTGACTGCTTAGCTGAACAGCCTCTGACAGCGCAATCCTTCTCATGATTCACAATCATGACATAATTCATGAGAGGACAGGGCTGGCCGCTCCAGTAGCAAAGAAGAGCTCTGCCGGGGACCACCGGCACACCTGCCTCCTATGCTTTGAGAAAGAAGCCCTCAGTTACCAAGAGTTCGTGGGTGAGGCAGCCACAGGTTTCATCTCCAATAGTGACATAATTCAGTGACTCTTGAACAAACTCATCAGCAGTCTTGGTTACCATGTTGGTGTGTAGATGCTTCGTCATTGGGGTTGAAACAGCGTATGGGGTCAGCACCTACAATGGGGAATAAAGGCCATAACACAGGAGCCATCCGTCTACCAATGAGAAATAAACCTCCAGTCTAACTCTTCCTTTGTTTTCCAGCTCTGCTTTCTTATAAGGAGTCACAGAATCTCCGCTGACAACAGTGCACTGGAAAGGCAGAGAACTGGCACAGAGCTGTGAATCAGAAAAACTGGTTTCTGGTTTATCACTAATGCAGAAGTCTGCTGGTTCAAATGTACACAGGATGACTGAGAACATGAATTCTCTCTTAGAACACTGTGGCCAGACTAACAATAAAAATGCAGGACAGTTAAAAGTGAAATCCAGATAATCAAGGGAAAAAAACTTCAGTGTAATATGTCCCAAGTATTGCATGGGATATACTGATACTAAAAAAAAAAAATGTTATTGTCTGAAATTCAAATGGAACTGAACGTCCTGTACTTTATCTGGCAACTTTAAGCAAGAAGCTTCTTTCTAATACATACAGCCAAAGCTGGAGCCATTTAAAGCACTTTGGATTCCCACTTTCACACTTCAGTGAGGAGCCAGGAGTGACACATTCCTGATCATCTTTCCTGTTGTGCTAAGAAAAATAAGCAGTTACACACTGCAGCCTGCAGAGCCGACACCATCAGTATGTACAGCCATCATTTTAAAGATTTAGCTGTGAGTGTGCCTTTTTCATTCCTAATAGTCGATCATAAAACTTCTTCCCAAACAGGAACAAAAAATGTCTGCAAATTGTTTACTCCAGGTTCCAGAAAGCACTTCGCTCTAACGATGCTGCCGAACCAAGCCCATGCATGTCACTGACACCATGAGACTACCAATGGCTGTGACAACCCAGCCCAGCTGACAGTTGGGACAAGGTCATCTCCACGATGACCATGGGCCTTGCCAGGTGAAAGAGGAAGCCAAGTGCCTCTTCCCCAGCTGCTCAAGAACCACCGCGTGGGGTCTTCGTGGCCCATCACAGATGACCAGCTCCCAAAGTACCCCAACCTCTACCCACTGCCTCGTTCCCACTCAGATCGATTGCTCAGTTTTCTTTTGTTTCCTCTCACAATTCCTCCCACCTAAGCCCTTCTCCTGTACCTGGGTCAGCGAGTAAAGGGTGGTTAGACAAGACCCCAATTTCTGTCCTGGGGCAGGGCCCACTCACCCTGCCCCAGTTCCTTCTCCAGGGCATGGGTGAGGACAGCAGCAGGCAGCACAAGGGTGGCTCAGTTGCCTCGGTGATGGTCCCAGGAGCTTCCGGGGTGTCCTCCAGACACTCCCTCCTAACCATGTCTGCCCAGCCAGACCTGCAGGAGGCGGAGACCCCAGCTCCCTGGAGCACCACAGTTCCTGTGCCAAGGACCCAGAGCAGATGACCTCACCTGGATGATGACTCCTTTCCTTTTATATTCTGCTTGCAGTGCCTTGGAAAACGTGCACACAAAAGCCTGGAGCAAGAAGGAAAACACACCTAAGGGGAGAGCCTCCTTTGTCATGGAGGCAACTTACTCAGCTTTCAAAGGGCACTGCAGGGAGCCTACTTGCTTGACCTTAAAAGGCAGCATTTTGTCTGATGGGAGTTAGGACTTTGTTTCTTGGCCTGGGCAAAACTCCCTTGATAAACAGGAACATATATTTTAGGATCAATACATGCCGAGGGCCACGGCAAACAGGTGATCCTACCCAGGGAGAGCTCCCCCTTGTCTCCTGGCCTGGGAACATCCCCTCCTCTGAGGGTTTGTTTTTAGGACTAGGGCATGGAGACATCTGGCCAGGCTCCTAGGACAGAAGAAATCTCTAGTGTTATTTGCCAGCAGCGAGAGAGCAGGGCTCCGGGCAAGGAGATGAGTGGGGCTGGAGTCCCACGGGGCCTGCCCCTCTCCCACTGTATTGCTGCAGGGTTCCATCAGCCCAGGGGCTGTGCCTTTTTCTAATCTGCACCCAAACATCTGGTGACAGGCCCTGGACAATCTGTCCATCAGCTTGCCAGATGATCCAACATCAGAGGAAAATGCCAAGTGGGAGAAACAAGAGAAAGAAGGAGAAGGAAGCTTGGGCCATGTGTTGTCACTCACCTTGGAAGCCGAATACATGGAGTAGAGAGGCCAGGGAAAGAGGGCCACCCCGGAAGAAATGTTCAAGATAAGACCTTTCTGCCTAAAACACAAAGAAGTAAAGTTCTGAATGGTCTGTTGCCTGATGGCACATACCACAAGAGAAAGAGAAAGCAAAGGGGCTCCTGTGATTTCACTGGAGAAGTCCATCCTCTCTAGGCTTCCACGTGAAAGATGAGTTCTGCTCCCCAGAACTGTGAGTGGCGCTTCCCCATGGCCTGGATAACGACACCAAGCAAGGACTCAGCAGTCAGTTGACATCAAGGGCTGGTGACTGGAAACAGGGGTTCTGCTTCAACAGAGGTCCCCTCCAAAATGCCAAGGGCCAATTCAGATCAGACGTGACTCAAGGGGCAAGGGACCCTTCTTTATCAAATGTGACTACATGAGCTCAAGGTCCCTTTTAACTTCTAAAGATGACGCACACCGGGACAGATGTCAAATGCAGAATCCTGTCTGGGGCGGAATTTGACAGTCCATCCTCTGCTCACACAGGAACCCTCGTACGAGTCTCCAGGGTCCTTACTTAATCGTTTTGAAATTTGGTAACTTTAATCCTTCCCAAATAGAAAAGTTCAATCTGGAAAAACCAAGCAACTGCAAATTAGACCATAAGGCCAAGCCCCTTCTTCCTCTAGGGAAGATAAAACTATCAACC
The DNA here is from genome assembly GCF_022355385.1 of Mustela nigripes. Lineage (NCBI taxonomy): Eukaryota > Metazoa > Chordata > Mammalia > Carnivora > Mustelidae > Mustela > Mustela nigripes. The sequence goes on along the minus strand of NC_081565.1, from coordinate 63,336,817 downwards.
ATTCGCATTTAATGAATACCACGTGAGAAAATTCAGTTCCCTAAAGGGTGTTGTAATAGGATAATAAAACCATGGACTAAATAGAGACACTGATAGGTGGTGATTTTTACTACTAAATTTGAGTAATAACAAGAGATAGCCTTGATCTCAGGCCAACCTCTGAAGTTTCTTTTATGTTCAACATGAGTTAATGTTTTTAATAAAATGTGTGCTGAAATGGCTCTTCTCTTCCTCCAGTAGATGCTACACGTGACCTTCAAATACACTTATCTGTTTGCAAAGTTGGCCTGGTCCAGAAAGTTACAATTTCTCCTGCAATCTCCATGTCCTTCATGGAGTTTTAACATTGGTTAAAGCTGCAGACAGATGAGGCCTATCCATCCACCCCCTTTACCCCATCCCAAGTCCCCAGGTCAGCTAACCGCCAGGCCAGGGAGGCTGTGCTGTTCTGTGCTTTTTCAAAAGAAGACCTTACCTTGATTCCATGTGTTTCAGAATTAGCTGTGTCATCTATAAGAGAAGGGGTAGAGTTAAGCCCTCTGAAAGGAGCTCAGTATCCAGTGGGTGGGGCTTAGGGAAGCAGGTCCTGGAGGAAGCCAGATAATGAGCTTAATCTCTCAGGTGGCCTTGAAATTCTGCTGACACTTGTTGGAGGTAATTCTGACAACACTAGAGTCTGACAAAAACTAAAGGTGATCTAGACAAACAGCAAACCTGGAGGTCTCTGGTTTCTTCCCCCCATAAAGTGAACATCTTCCTGGAAAATGTGGGCAGTGTAAAATTATGGAAATTGGCTTCTGGCCATGAGATCACCGCTGAGGTTCCCCAGATACTCTTCATTCTGGGAGACAGGCATAAGCAGGTTGACCATCATAAACCTCACCCATGAGTTTGAAGTAGGGGGACATCAGGAAGTCTACCCAGTGTCCACGAACAATACACATACAAAGCACGGGCTAGACATCTCAATCCAACCGGAGCTTGCAGGTGGTCTGTGAAATAGCTCCATAGACAGACCATGTCTGTCTATCTGTTAGAATGACAGCATTGTGGAGAAGTGCTTTCCCTGTCCCAACTTGCTGGCCCCGGAAGACGTCTTCCCAACCAGTTCTGGAAATTAAATAGCCCATTAAAAGAGCATTTCTTTTTTTTTTTTTAATTTTATTTATTTATTTGACAGAGATCACAAGTAGGCAGAGAGGCAGGCAGAGAGAGAGAGGAGGAAGCAGGCTCCCTGCTAAGCAGAGAGCCCGATGTGGGGCTCGATCCCAGGACCCTGGGATCATGACCTGAGCTGAAGGCAGAGGCTTTAACCCACTGAGCCACCCAGGTGCTCCTAAAAGAGCATTTCATTCATAATTACAAAGTACCCCTTTGAAGAATTAAGGAAGAGGCAAACCCACACAGCGAAATGTTCTCAAAAGGACAAGTGAGCAGCATCAGGCCTTGTCTCAGGAGCAGGTTTGAGGAGAAAGGATCCAAACACATGGGGAGGGCAGAAAAATAAAGGAGGCTAAAGACCAGAAGACAAATTTTACCTATTTTTCTGTGTTGTCTGGGGGTCCTGCAGGAGTGCCCTAAAGTGGGCTCTGTCCCTGCCATTGCCCCTATATCATGGGCCAGGCCTTAAGCCCAAACCTGGGGACCTCCAGATAATGTTTCCACGGCCTTGGAGCAGCAGTGGGGAATGGACTGGCAAAAGTCTACCTCCTGAAATACTGGGTTTGGAGGGAGGGGGAGAAGCATGAGAAGTAGATCCTGCCGTTACCTTACCCTTGGTTCTGCCCACCTCATGAAGGGCACTAAGGGAGTGTGGTTGGACAGCACCAGCATTTCCTCAAAACCTCCTAACTGAATTCCCTAGTCTTACCTAACAAATGATCCCAGCAGAGAGAAAACATTGGACTTTGTGTGTCTCTCTCTGTCTCAAATCTCCCAAAATTTATTCTCTTAACCAAACTTCCCTTTGCCCACAAACTCATTCCTGCATCTCGGCCCTTGACAGAAAGCTCTACTATTTCCAGATGGCTCCTTTGGGGTAACTAAGAGATACTAGTCATGGTTCCAACCATCATGGCCAGCTGAGGCATGATGTACTTAAAAAGCTAATCTTCAATTAGTTTTCTTCCCTATTTAAGGAAATTTGTGCCTACCTGTGTGTGTATATATATATATATATATATATATATATATATATGTATATGTATAAAAAATTTATATGTATATATACATATATGTATATATACATATAAATTTTTTATAACACGTCAAAGCAATTCTCTGCTAAGGGGTCAAAGGGTTGTCAAATACATTTGGGAAACCCTGTGACCAAATGGATCAAGCCTGAAAGATCAATGTGTAAAATAACAGGAAAGTTTTCAGTGGTAAGGCAGCAGACAACAGTTGGATGTATAAAACTTATAATTACATCAGCTCGGGTTTTAAAAAACTATCGATTGCTCAGCATAAAAAGAATGTATGTACCAATAAAAGCTGAGCAGGAAACTATACAATATCAATATCCTTACAGAAGAATGACCAACGATCAACTCAACTTACCCACCTAAAAATAATTTTACGTGGTTGGTTCAGCACCCATCCTTGTTTCGATAGCATTCTGTTTTCCTTTGGGAAACCAGTCCTCTTCTGCCAGGCCAAGCTATAAAAATGAGACCTACTGCTCCCTAACTGGGGTCCCAGCACCACCAAACCAGGGATCATACCTGATTGGCTATTGTGAATCAGAGTGGTCACAAGGACAGCCATGCACAGTTGTGAATTTTGTATACTGAACAAGGTGTCCAGCTGTGGGAGTCACTGTAAGCTGAAAGCACAGGGTTCACTCACAGGCAGTTAGAATGTCTCTCCCCACTCAAAGGAAAGGAAAACATCGTGTTCACCCAAAAGCCTCATTTATCCTAAGCAGCACCTTTTTCCAAATTGTCTGCCCAGAGGGGGTGCCTTTGTCTATTCATTCAAAGGCACAATATAGAACCCTTTTGTAACAACCATGCCTATAAATGTTGATACACTTGACTCAAATCAAAGAACCTGAGTTCTGAATGGCACCTGACACATCCCTTAATCCAACACTCTTTCGGGATGCCTGGGTAGCTCAGTCGTTAAACATCAGGTCCTGATCCCAGGGTCCTAGGGATGGAGCCCTGCATTGGGCTCCATCCTCAGCAAGAAGCCTGTTTCTCCCTCTCCCTCTCCCCCTGCTTATGTTCCCTTTCTCACTGTCTCTCTGTAAAATAAATAAATAAAATCTTTTTTTTTTTTTTAATCCAACATTCTTCAATAGCAGATGAAGAACCTGAAGCTCAAGGGAGTTACGCAGCAATACTGTCCAACTAACTAGTGGTTGAGATGAGATCAGAATACACACAAACTTGAGTTTCCCTTCAACAAATATTTATTGAACATCAAAAGTCCAGAAAATCCAAACCAGGCCTTCTGTCATTTTTCCAAACCGAGTGAGCTTTCCACTATTAACAAAGACTGAAACCAGAGGAATGTATTTGTTTTGTTTTGTTTTGTTTTTTCAAGTTGCCTTGTTATCCTGAATAAGTTTCAGTGTCATCAGGCCTGCTTTGTTCCAACATGTGACAAAACTGGAAGCAAAAATAAGATCCAGATACTCTGGAGAATAAATTTATCACTATATTTTCTTGATGAAAACAGAGTAAGGTAATTAAAAGACCACTACTGGCTTCTCAATCAAGTGCAGTTCAATGTCAAAGTCATCTGCAGGGAAGAAAAAAATTCTACCAAGTTGCTGGATTTCAACAGCTACTACAATCTTAAGGCATTTAGCATAGTATATTGGCTACTTACCTTCACTACTGAGGTGATGTTACAGTGGATGACATTCTGTAATAAATAATCACAAACACGAATTAGCCGGAGGATTGGAGAAATTCTCTTGAGAAGCAGTCAGTGTTTAAGAAGTGGACAAAGTGGTCTATAGCCATACCATCCTGAACGCACCCGATCTCGTCTGATCTCAGAAGAAGGGAACAAAGTGGGCCCAAGTGTGTGTCTGCGCAGTGCCCCCAGCAACAGGTAAACATCTGATAGCTCGTGGGATTCTAGAAGAATGTGATCTTGAATAGAAGCAAATTAATTCCTTCAAAATTGGGGGATTTTCCTTCAAAACATGGTATTTCAAAGGAAAACATGGAGGAAGCAAGGTTAGTCTATGTGGGCCCAAAAGACAATAACACAGAGAATAGAAAGGTGAAAGGTCATATAAAGTAGAGGTTCTGGGCTACAAGATGCCAGAGAGAGAAACTACTGGAATCACCCAGGACAGACAGAAAGGAAAGGAGAGACAGATAGAAGCCAGCACTAATGTAGTCATAAAAAGGGAAAGAAAAGCAAGCATAGAGGCTGCTTAATGGAGATACACAGACTTGTGCCAGGAACAGGGAGTTAAAAGGGGTTAGACATGAGGCAAGGAGGGGAATTTTGCAAGGACATGCCAAGCAGGGTGGCGTTATTGGTCCATGCAGGAGACTTGGGGCTTAAGTAGGACCAGAGGAACAGCATGGCAGCCTGTTTAGAATGGGTATAATAACTCCATGATTTCAAAAGTCAGGGCCTGGATAAGAGTCTTCCAATAGTGCTTTCAAGGACTGTTAAAAGCACACTCAGTGCACTCACACCCCACAGTGGCAGCCATGGGTCCATCAGGTTCGCCCACTTGCAACATCCCCACATGCAGTTTGTATCACAGACCTTCCCCATGCTGGGAGCCAAAAGAAATCTTATGACCTGGGAAGACAAGAAAGCCAAAGAACTGGCCTTCTCCCACTTACAACCACAGGTGTAAATTTGTGAGCTGACACCAAGCCCCAAAAGATTAAAACAGAACACAGAACCCCAAAAGAATGGGACAGTGGGCAGGTAACTTCTGATATGCAGAGAAGAAGGAAGATGTCTACATTCCAGAAATGGTCATGAAAGATGGTGCCTTCACCTGCGTATCAAACACTAAGGCAAACAGAGAAGCCACAGACATCCATGTGGAATATAGAATTTCAGCCTGACTGTCTTCCAGGGACACTTTCCCAGGCCCTCCTTCATAGGCCCTAGCAATGATGCAGCCCGGGGGACCAGTCCACACTGAGAGGAAATCGTCCACAGGAAGAGCCCAGGCCTACCTGGATCTCATCTGGTGTATCAAGGAAGTGGCTCGGGAGAAGGTTTGGAAGCATTCCAACATTGTTGACTGATAGAACAAAATCAAAAGATGTCAGAAAAGCCGGTAGCAAAAGTTTCTTAAAAGTGTTAAACATGTTCATATTTAACCCCAGAAGTTCCTTTTCTTGGGAAGTTTTCCTAAGAAAACACATACAGAAAAAAATGTATAGACAAGGCCCTTTTTTGCAACATGATTTCCTAACAGTGAGGAAATTGGAGGGGAAAACAATTGTCCTATAATAGGGAGCATATCAGGAGGGTTGCCAGGCAGCCATCTGGTGGAATGCCGCACGCTTACTCAACCCTGCGACTGCCTAGTTGTTTAAAGACATGGGGGAAACCTTTGTGGTGTATGGTTTTTTTAAAAAAAAGTTACAAAACAGTATGTAAATTTCATTTGTGTATGTGTCTGGAAGGATATATACCAAAACATTATCTCAGGCTATTGGGAATTTAAGAGATTTATAAATCTTGGGGCGCCTGGGTGACTCAGTCGGTTAAGTGACTGCCTTCAGCTCAGGTCACAATCCCAGAGTCCTGGGATCCAGTCCCGTATCAGGCTCCTTGCTCAACATGGAGTCTGCTTTTTCCTCTGCCTGCCGTTCTCCCTGCTTGTGTTCTCTCTCTCTCTGACAAATAAAAAATAAAAGAAATTTATAACTCCTTTATGTGCTCATGTGTTCTTTTTGGTTTTTCTGCAATAATGTGGTTTACACTTTTATTGGTAAAAAATATAATTGTTTTTAAAATTCAACAGGAAATTTAGAAATCACACCTTCCTTCCAAGTACAAGACTTACACTGTGCTCTGTATGTTATAAAATATCTTATCACAGAAAAAATGTTAAATATTATCATTATTATTATCTTGTTTCCAGAATACCAGAGTCAATTCTCAAAAAAGAACCATGCTGACTCAGTATTTCATGAATCAATCACAGCAATGCTAAGCTAATTCTTTAGGAAGGTGTTTCTGAGACTCCTCCTATCTAATGTTCATTTCAGTGGGGGGAAAGAAATCCATTTTCACATTATAAATATGGTTGGGAAGGTTGAAATATCTTCATTTCATCCATTCTAGAGCCATAAATAAATTTTGGCTCTGGAAGAATTGAGCTGTAATAGTCTGTTGAATGCTACAGCTTAAACGACAGTCCTGGGTTAAGTTCAAGTTTACCACAGAAAAACCAAGTATCTCTGAGATCATCACTTCACTGATATCTTACAATCAGCTTTGCATTTTGCAATTTACTTACCTAAAATTCCAATTTCCAAGCCTTTAAGTTTTTCTCTAATATACTCGTAGATGTTGTCTTTGGTAAAGTCTGCCTGTATTATCTTCACACTGCTCCCTGTAGTGCACTCTGCATTGGAGACAACAGTTACTCTTGAATGAAATCCAAATCCGCCCGTTGCTCAAGGACTTCTCCAATGCTTCCTTAATGGGCTAAAAGATTTGTGAGTGGTGGTGTCTGGTGTTTCTAAGAGTTAATACGGTGACAAGTGCATGCACCAAAATAAATGTAATGCAGTGATTCTCAAAGTGGGGTCCATAGGCCCCAGCAACAGCATCATTGGAAACTTGAACTTGAACTAGAAACATGAATCCTCAGGCTCCACCCCAGACCTACTGAACCAGAAACCCTGAGACTAAGGGCCCAGGGCTCTGTTGTTACATGCCCTCCCAGTGACCCTGCTCCGTGCTCAGGCATGAGACCCCCAGTCTAGTGGCTGTAAGGCTATAGTGTGATGTTTTCTCTGTTCAGTGTCGGGTCCCCTCGGCTTAGACAGAGCAATCCTTTGTGTTTGTCTAACACTTTAGCATTTACAAAGCATTTACATACACAGTACCTTTTTTAGTCTTCTCTACAACATTGTACAGTAGATATTATGCCCATTTTCAAGAGGAAGAAACTAAGACTCAGAGAGGCTAGCTTGCCCAAAGACACCCACACCCTGTTCCCTCCATGTCCATGCCGTCTGTTCCATGTAGACTTGGCCTTGTGCAGAAGCTTGCCATGGATATAAAAGCAACAGGTCTTCACCAACTTCTGCCTGCTCAGCTTTGGGGTTAAACTGAGTATTTCTGGGAGAAGCGATCTTCTCCCAGAGGCTTAGTTTGGGAAGTGGAAGGTACTTTCAGTCCAAAGACACTTCTTGGTTTTCAAAAGGACAAAAAAGCCCAACTTAGCATCATTATGAGGGAAACACTGAAGAATGTCTTAGTCCCTGTCATCGTACTTTTGATATTCAGACATGGAACAAAAGCAGGATTCACTACTTGAAGGACACTGGGCCTCCAGCCCCACACCTCCCACATCCATCTCCTGTCCCAAAACTCCTCCAAGGACACAATGCCATTCACTGACAGTCTGTCTCAGTCCTTACAAGTCTTCATAACTGAAGACTCCTTCCTTTGCATTAAGGAGATTCCAAATTACTAAATTAATAATTAATTATTAAGATAAATTATCCAAAGAGGGATATGATAATTATTAACTAAGAACACTTCACAGTGAGTCATAATAACAAAACATTGCAATAAAAATGCTGCCTCATGGAGTTGTACCATGTATAACCTGCACAGCCACACGTGGCTCAAATCTGTTTTAAAAACTCTGACAACCACCAGTCAGCCTCATCCCTCACTTTCCTGCAAGAAACAGGGCACAGGCATAGGGAAATGAAGTCCCAACCAGATCCTGCTTTTGAAGGGAAGAGCAGAAGCAACAAAGCAGCTGGGACCTCTGGGTCAGCAAACTAACTCTGGAGACGAAGGCAACAGGCCAAAGGAGGTAGTGGACCTATGTGTTCATGAGTCTGTTCCTCCTTCTCCTAGCCCAAGGAATCCCTGCTGCACTATAGTGTCTTATGTCCTGCACTTAACTTTGTCTAATGAGCTCCCCACAGAGGGGTCAATGCCCCAGGCCCCCGGAACAGCCAACCTTAGGAATGCTGATGGAGCCCCTCCAGGCAGGACAAAGCAGACTTGCTTGGTGGGCTCCACAAACGTCTCCCTGATTCCTGGGGGTCACTCACCAATCTCTGTGGCAGCGGCCTGTAGTTTCTTAAGTGTCCGGCTGATGAGCACAACGTTGAGTCCTCGTCTTGCTAGCTGGGAGCGAGGGTGAGAAAACCAGAAAGGAGAAAGATGATAAGCAGATAGGGAAGACTTGTTTGAAAGGTGAGTTGGAGCATCGCTCTCCCATGGTCACAGCATGGTGTGCTTGCTTCTCCTGGGTCTAAATGTGACAAAGGTTTTCTGGCTTATGAGCGAAACCACCACACTGGGCCAACCTATAGGTGACATGACAATAATAATTTAATTTTTGTGTTCAGTAGGTGCCAAGAACTAGTCTAACTGGCTGTTGTCTACAGACTCGCAATCTGAAAGCCCTCTCGTCAGAGACGTCTGGGGTCAGATGTGTGCTGGAAGTCAACATGTGGAAGATGTTATACCACAGTTTAGATAAACAACTCTAGGGCAGCTCCCCCTGTTGCAAAGCAGTATTTCTGCAGGAAGTTTTGAGCTCCTTCCTCCGCACAAGGACCTTCTTCTCATAGTTCACTTCCCTCGGCCATGGTCATGGGCTTGAGCCCTCTCTGTTGTCTGGCGCCCAGCAGGACAAAAAAATAGAATAAGGAACCAAAGGGTAAATCAAGGCTTCCTGAGATCAGGAAAGAGCTCTCATTCAGAGTGGGTAGTGCCTCAATGCAGGGGGCTGAGTGGCAACGTGCCGAGAGCTGCGTGTCAACATGACACAGGCGACAGGCAATCTCGCTGTGCCCGTCCCAGCCAGGCCAAGACTCCTCACACCCGAAACTGCCACGGTGAGAAAAGCTAGAGTTTTCCCTGAAGACAAAAGGAAAAACCAGCCCTTGTTTCACCAGAGACTGATGACGCTCGAGTGAGTGACCAAGGGACCCGTCAAGAAAATCTTTCTCTGTGGTTTTAATTAAGTGATTTATACTTCCATTTTTAAAAAATTGTTATAAAATGCTAATAACACAAAATCTGCCATCTTAACAAATATATGGAATGTTTCATGAATCTGCATGTCATCCTTGTGCAGAGCCCTGCTAATCTCTGTGTCGTCCCAGACGTATGTGCTGCAGAAGTGTGCACCATGTTCTTATTTCAATTCATAATTATATATGACAGAAAACACATAAAAAGCTGAATTAAAGACCATATGAAATCTCCAATAGCCAGTAGGTCAATCTTCAAGCCAAGGGCTTCCAAATCACCCAGGGAGATGTCAGAGAAAACACCAATTCCCACCCAAACCAACCAAATAAAAATGTTCAGGGTTGAAGAAACAGCATTTACATCTTTTTCTATTTTAACTTAGTAAATGATACTGTGACATACTCAAGTAGAAGCCCCTTGTAAAATATGACCCTACAGCCCCAGGCTCCTGCCATGTTCAGTTTGGTGGTGTTGACCCTCTTGCCTTTTCCCCTGCATCTACGGGCATATACAGTAGATACAGAAAGACACCTTCGTTTTGTCGGGGACTTTTTCCTTTCACCCTTCCTAAATGGCATCATAAATACTGTATTTTGCCTTAATGGTGTGTCTTATTTCTAAATACCACATCTATCTCTGTATCAGTCCAATTTGAGCCACTTGATCCTTTTTTTATTGCTTCCTAGTGTCCCATAGTTCACTTTTGGGTGAGCACTTGAGTTAATTTCAAGTTTTCCTTTTACCAATATTGCTACTATAAACTTCCTTCTATAGAGCTCTTTATGTATACAAGTGAATTAATTCCTAGAGTAGATAGGGAAGAAGAAGTGGAATTATTGTATCAAAGAGTGTCTGCTTTTTAAATTTCACAGTATTGCCAAAATAACATCCCTTTAAATAAAGCGTACCACCAAAAATACCACCATAGCAATTTCTTCACACTCTGGCCAGTATTTTTTATTAGCAACCTTTTCAACTTTTCCAAACCTAGTGGTCAAGGAATTATATCCATATATTGTTTTAATTTGTATTTTTCCAGTTATCAGTGGGACTGGGCACTTTTTTGTAGGTTTCTGTGAATTACATGTATACACTTTGCCCCTTCTTCTACTGGGTTGTCGTTTCCTTATAAATTTGTAGGGGTCTTGTGGTTTTTTAATATATTCTGGGTATTCATTATTTGCCTACTATATATTTAGCAAGTATTTTCTCCTTACTTTATGGCACCTTGGTCATATATTATATATTAATTTTCATGTTATTGAGTTTGTGGATATTTGCGAAGGCTTCTGAAAAATTTCCTTTCTGAACGTCCCGAACTCCAAAGATATAAGTATATTTTCCTACAACCCTTTACGGTGTTTTTATCTTTCTTGTTTGTTTGTTTTTAAGACTAACGTGAGTGAAATCACCCAGCATTATTTTTTTCAAGATGGGTGGCAATTTTTTACACAACATTTTTCTATTTTTCCATCCCTTCTTGATTTTAAATGTTAACTTGGTCATATGCCAAGTTCTTACATGTACATGGATCTGTTTATGATCTACCTGGTCTGTTTCACTAACTTACTGGCCAATTTCTGTTCCAGGGCCACTTGTGATTTAATCACAGGCTTTGATATTTGATATGTGGAACAGGACATTCCTCTCAGTTATTATTATTCTCTTTAAAATTTGTTTGTTTTATTTTCTTATTTTAACTTTCCAAAAAAAATGATAAAATTGTCTAGTCAAGTAGTATATAGAAATTAGGGATAGGTGGGGAAAATAATATTTTATGATCTTACGATCTTTACAGTAATCAATTGTCTCATCCATAAATTTGGGATCCATGTCTCCCAAATTTATGTGTGCTTCTAAGAACTTTCAGAAGTTTCTTCATATACATCTTAGACATTTCTTGTTATTTTGAATTAGTTAGCATAACATTAGATCACATCACAAAGAAATCCAAAATTTCAGTGGTTTCACAGAATTAATTTGTTGGTTGTCTTATGTAGTAAACTCTATTTCACATAGTTGTTCAGATCCCATGGCTGAGAAAGTCTTTGCCATCTTCAACACTAGGTTTCTAAGACTGTTTCAGGTGTTCAGTTCCAGTCAGTGCAAAGATTAAGAGAGGATAGAGAAGATATATCCCCTCCTTTAACCACCTTGACCAAGAAGTGACACACATCATTCCTGCTTGATACCATTGGCCAGTTTGGTCACATGGCCCCACGTAGGTGGAAAGGAGTCTGGGAAATGCCCCGGCTGCCCAGCCTCCTCCAGCTATGACGCTCCACTGTGGAAAAAAGAGTAGGGATCTGGGAGGACATTTAGGTGTTCCTGTAGATACTTTACATTTATTTGTTGTTTCCATGGATTAAGTTATTATGGAAAGCAGAAGAAACTCTAGAATGAAATACCTAGGTTCAATTCCTGTTTCCACCACTTAAACCTGTGAGTACAAGTTACCCAAACCAGACTTTCCTCATTAGCAAAAAGAGGGCACCAATAGACATACTTCATTAAATTGTTCTGAGAATCAAATGAAAAAACTCACTAGAAGTGCCTCTCCGACTGGTGTCAAAACTGTGGTTTTGATTTGTAGTTTCCTGATGCCAAGTGTTGTGGAGCACTTTTTCATGGCCATCTGCATGTAAAAGACATGAATTTGTCTTTGCTATAGTATAATGAAGTTCAGTTCTCAGTTGCCCAGTACTTGGCAAAGCCATGGAGACCTTGTGTTGAGCCAGTGGAGCCAGTGGCTAGAAAAGGTAGGGCTGGAAATGAGGTTTCTCTTTGTGATTAGGAACTCTGCCCAGTCACCAAGCCAAGTGAATTATTTTATTCATTGTAATAGTTTCTTCATCAATGCTTGGCCTTTCACCAAAGAATATGATACTCTCTACAAGGCACAGTTTTGTCCCTTCCTCTCTAATATTTGCATGTTTTTGGTCTCATTATCTTAGCTAATATCTCCTTAAGCAAATATATGGTCTGTTCTCTACTGTACTGAGAACACTTAAAATGTTTCTCAGCACAAAGTATGAGGTTTCCCATTATTTCTGAAAGTTATTTTTAATCAATTTGAGAACATTTTCATCTATTCCTTTTTGCCAAATCCCTTCTTTTTTAAATGGCTGGGTTCTAATACTTAATACTTAATTTGGATCCCAATTCTCTTACAATACTTTTGTCCCATTTTGATATCAAAGTCATGTTAATCTGTCTAAACAATTCCTGAAAACATGTTCGCATCTGGAAATGACCAAAGACTTTGTTTTACCTAAGACGGATCAGCCAAGTAACGGGACCAAAGGCAGAGAAAGAACAAGAGCTATGGGACAGGTTCAAAGAGACAAAAGGAAACTGTGATCATGAGTGTGTCCCATGAGTCCTGCCAAGAACACCTATCTCAAAAACTGGTCACACTGGATACTGCTGTTTCTGAAAGAGTCATGGAAATCTCCCACAGTGGTTGCAAATTCATCAAATATTTCTCTTTCAATCAGTTTCTACTTTCAGTATTTGAAGTTATATTGTCAGAAATAGAATAGGCTCAATATGAATAATATGTAGCTTATTAATATGACCATTTCTCTTTTATTACCTTGAATTTTATTTTGTCTAATACTGATATTACTCCAACTCCTTTCCTTTCTTTTTGCATTTTCCTAAGATATGTTTTCCCATCCCTTTACCTTCAACCTTACTGTACCTAACATTGGATTTTATTTTTTTAGCTCTTTCTGAGTGTCTGTCATTTATCAGGAAATATAACCAAGTCATATTTATTGAGACTGCAAATTTACTACACTGGCTCTGGCTATCTTGTTTTAGTTTTTCTATTCACAGTGTTTCCCTTGTTTTTGTTCTTGCTTTGCAGTAAGTAAGACAGGATAGGCAAAGCTGGAGAGACAAAATACCCCCGAATCTCAGTGGCACAATACAAAAGAGGTTTGTTTTTCCTAACTCCATGTCTTCTTGCAGAGAACCAGACAGTCCAGACCAGCTCCCTCCATGCAATGACTCAGGGATCTAGGTGTTTTCCAGGGCTCAAACTGAGATGAGGCAAGCAAAGGACCTAGGTGCAAAATTTAAGGAGGTCCTCTCTCTCTGGTTCATGGTCACCACACGTGCCTCACCTCAGTCCCACTTTCCTATCCACTGGCTCCACTGGCTCAATATAAGGCCTCCACGGCTTTGCCTAATATTGGGCAACTGAGAACTGAACTTAATTATACTATAGCAAAGACAAATTCATGTCTTTTACATCCAGATGGCCAACAGACACATGAAAAAGTGCTCCGCAACACTTGGCATCAGAAAACTACAAATCAAAACCACAGTGAGATACCACATCACACCAGTCAGAATGGCTAAAATTAACAAGTCAGGAAATGACAGATGTTGGCAAGGATGCAGAGAAAGGGGAACCCTCCTACACTGTTGGTGGGAATTCAAGCTGGTGCAGCTACTCCGGAAAACACTATAGAGTTTCCTCAAAAAGTTGAAAACATTCTGGGTATTTACATTAAAGATACAAATGTAGGGATCCAAAGGGGCACGTGCACCCCAATGTTTATAGCAACAATGTCCACAATAGCCAAACAATGGAAAGAACCTAGATGCCCATCCACAGATGAATGGATAAAGAATATGTGAGATAGATAGATAGATATAATGGAATACTAGGCAGCCATCAAAAAACCCCCCAAATCTTGCCATTTGCAACAACATGGATGGAACTAGAGGGCATTATGCTCTGCAAAATAAGTCATTCAAAGAAAGACAATCATCATATGATCTCTCTGATGTGAGGAATTTGAGAAGCAGGGTGGTGGGTCCATGGGGAATAGGGAGGGAAAAAAATAAAACAAGATGGGATTGGGAGGGTGTCAGACCATAAGAGACTCTTAATCTCATGAGACAAACTGAAGGTTGCTGGGAGGGTTGGGGGGGTAGGGATAGGATGGTTGGGTTATGGACATTGGGGAGGGTATGTGCTATGGTGAGTGCTGTGAAATGTGTAAGCCTGATGATTCACAAACTTGTACCCCTGGGGCAAATAATATATTATATGTTAATTAAAAAAATTCATATCTTTTTGAAAAGTAAATTACAAAAACAAGAACAGCTTTTTTTTCCCAAACTAAATACAGAACAACCAGTTCTGTACGTGGATTAGTGAAGCATTTCCATAAATGAAAAAGTATTCACAAAACAGTAAACATTTCATAAAAATACTTATAAGGAAAAGAATATACATCAAACCACAAGTTTGTATGTAGGAGGAAGAGAAATGGCATGTGGGAATGAAAGAAAAGAAATCGAGGGACCACATACAGATTGATGACAGCAATTCAGTCTTCTGTGTCCCTGATTAACAAATACAAGAGTCTATTTCTGGTTTTTGTTTTGTTTATTTGTTTTGTTATTTAGATTCCACATATAAATAAAATCATATGGCATTTGTTTTTGTTTTTTCCTGTCTGGCTTATTTCACTTAGCATAGAAGCCTCTAGGTCCACCCATATTGTTGAGAATTGCAGGATTTCATTCCATTGTGTATACATACCATATCTTCTTTATCCAATCATCCCTTAGCGGACACTTACATTGTTTCCACATTTTGGCTACTGTAAATAATGCTGCAGTAAACATAGGAGATGGGTGAAACAAGTGAAGATTAAGAAGTATACAAACTTCCAGTTATAAAATAATTAAGTCACAGGGATGAAAAGTATGGCATAGGGAATATAGGGAATAATAGGGAATAGGGACTAATATTGGGAATAGAGAATAATATTGTAATAACTTCTTATGGTGACAGAGGGCAACTACACTTATTGTGGTGAGCACTGAGTAATGGATAAAATTGTCTAATCATTGTGTCATACACCTGAAACTAACAAAATGTGACATACATGTCAACTACACATCGATTATATATATGTGTGTGTGTGTGAATATATATATATATATATATATATATATATATATAATCCTACTGTAAAAAGAATAAGAAGAGAAAGAAGAAGAATAAAAAGAGAGTGGAGGAAGGAACAGGGAAGGAAGGAAAATAAAAAACACTAGAGCACACCTGCCTGGGTAGACCTATATTTTCATGGAAATAAGTGTAGTTGGTGTGCCATCTCCCAACCATCTGTTACTTATTAATTATACCAGTTCTGAGTTTTACAATACCCATGCTACCAAAGTTAATTTTTTGTTTATAAAAGTTTATTTTACAGCTACCTTTAGCCATTCTAGGTTATTTTTTAGCTAAGGTTACACCTGACCTTATCAATGCATAAACCCATTTGCACACTTTCTGACAAAGAATTTTGTATTTCCATGTTAAACTGTGAAAGAAAACTTCATCTCAAACTTAAATACAAGCAAAATGATGATGGCTTGATTTTCCTTTTTTTTAAAGATTTTACTTATTTATTTGACAGAGAGACAGCGAGAGAGGGAACACGAGCAGGGCAGAAGCAGGCAGAGGGAGAAGCAGGCTCCCTGCTGAGCGTGGAGCCTGATGTGGGGCTTGTTCCCAAGACCCTGGGATCATGACCTGAGCAGAAAGCAGTCAAAGAACACTGAGCCACCCAGGTACCCCAAATTTTCTTTTTTTTTTTTTAAGATCACCCTAGAATGTTTTCTAAGAAGCCTTGACCTCATCTGATGCTTTGGGGCTTTGCTGTTACAGAATTTTAACAGTTCCTAGCAAAAGAAAGTACAGACAGCACACAGACAGTAAGGTTAGGGACAGAGGACTTGTCAGGACTTCATAGTCTGACAGGGAAACTAACCCAGAGGTGACAGACCATAACTGTCATACATTTCAACCCTGTAGAAAGTTAGACCATCTGATACCTAACTTGCCAATATTATCACGCATTCCTTTCTAACTGACTATTTAAATCCTTGTTTTTCAAACACTCTGCAATCAGCAATTTGGGTTCCTACTGGATCCTTCCTTACTAAGTCGAATAAAACTTTAACAAGTGCTACCATGCACTTTGTTTGAGAATTGTGTTTTTACAGCACTGAAGATAAAATACTGGTTGATCCTTTGAGTTACTTGGCTAAAGGGCTATAACCCTCAATCTACAAGATTTCAGAAATGACTAGACTACTGTGTTCTCATAAAGACCAAGAATATCAGAGCAGAGTTTTTAAATCTCATTTTATGAAATCTCCAAGAAATACACCTAAAACATAAGGTCGCAGAAAAGTTGAAACTAAAAGGAGAAACATAAGGTGAATACCAACCAAAAAGAAAAAAGTCATGGCTTTATTAATGTCAATCAAAACAGGCACTGAAGCATGTCACTGTTACTCAAAATAAAGACTAGTAAAAAGTTCAGGTCATCAAGAAGATGTAGCAATTCTAATCCTGGATTACCTAACAAAATAGCCTTAGGAAAGGTGCAAGGAGAGTTGAAAAATACACTATCAGAATAGGATATTTTTAATTTCCCATTTTGGTAATTGCTGGATAATATACCACACATTTGGTAAGGATACAGACTATTGAATCTACACAAATAATACACTTGATGTAATAGGCATGTTTATATGCTAAATAATTGCAGGTCACATTCTTTCTAAAGTTGAGTCTTAAAAAAAAAAAAAAAAACTGATGAAACTGGCAAATCTCCAGCAAAATTAATCAAGAAAAAAGAGAGAAGTCATAAGTAAACCATAAACAATATTAGGAATGAAAATGTGAGCATAATTAGAGATCCAGCTGAGATTTAAAATACAGAAAAGGGGTTAAGAGAGGAAATACAACACAATAGTTAATTTTGCTACCTCCTGAAATCCCATTAAATGGGAAACAACTTTTTTCAAGAAAAACGTAAATGCACAGGGAGTAATAAGAGACAAGAGCACTCCCAAATTTTTGGTTCCTAGAGAGTATGGGCAGGATCCCAAGTCTTATACCAGCAAAGGGGTAAGCTGAGAACTGGGAAAATGTATACTATTAAAATCCTCCAAAATCCCGGGCACTGCCAGCACCAAACCTGGGGTAAAGGGGGAGTTATATGGGGGAATTGGGTAAGAGCTGTTGGGGAAGCCGTTAGAACCTCAGGTGTCCATTTCCATTCCACAGGTTAAAGACGGGGATTCCTCTCTGAGAGCAAGGGGACACACAAATTATGCCCCTGCCAGTTCTGAATCCAGAAAGATGAGAGCCAGGCTTTTTCAGGCAGGAGGTTAGCTCTTCTCTGGGGAATCTCAGCCACATCAAGACACTGGCTTGGGGCTCCCCAGAACACAGCACGAGCCCCACACACTCAGCACCCAGATCCACCCCATGCTCAGAGAGTCCAGGTGGAGTTCTCACCCCCTTGAGCCAGCTCTCCAACCCAGACAGACCACGGAGTATCTGTGGAAAGCTGCTAACATAAAAGATAGAGAGCCAAACAGGAAAAAAAAAAAAAAGCAACTTGGAAGGAGAAAACAGTTTTTTGAAAGCAGAAAAAAAAAAAATATATATATATATATACACACACACACATACATACACATACATATATATGTATATATTTATATATCCCAGACGGGTAAGAAAAGCTGTTACTCTATACAAAGGACAGGTAGCTCTACAAAGGTGCAAACAAGCGCTCAGAAATGGAAAAAATTTTTAATCTCTTAAAAACAATTTTCATTCTTAATTTCTTAGAAATTTGAAATTTCAAAAGCAAATAGCAAAAAGTGAAAAGTTCCATAAAACAGAGGATAAAGTTAATGAAATTCTTTTGCAGAAAGGAAAGCAGAGACAAAATGGAAATTGTGAGAAATAAAAGGACAAGTAGAGGATGATTTCAGGATCTGAATAATAGGAGTTCCAGAAAAAAAATATAAATGACAGCTGAGTAATTGGAATTCCAGAAAGTGAAGAGAAAGTGGGGAGAAAGCAAATGCCCTGGTGTAACTTGCTTTATGGGGTGACCTGGCTGTGTACCTCACCACCTAACCTCTCGATATTTCTGATCACTTTCTAAACATCCTGTTATTTTGTGAACCAGATGACAACTTTGGACTCAATTCCTTTGCTGCTTTCATTTTTTCAAACATAGGAAGAGAAGGCTACAAAAAAATTATGCCAATACATTTTAAAACTTAGGTGAAATGAATATATTTCAAGGAAAATATAAATTTCCAAAACTAATTCAAGAAAAAAATTAAAAATTCAAATAGTTCTACAACCACTAAAAATAATAACAATAATAATAGTCAGGTGATACTGATAATGGTATAAATGAGTACTTTAAATTGTACCACAAAGAAAACTCTAGTGACAGATGGTTTTACAGAAAAGTTCTATCAAATAGCCCCCAAAAAAAGGATAATGCCTAAATTGCACAATCTTTTTCAAATATTAAAAAAAAGGTAAAATTCCCCCATTCGGTTTATGAGGTCAATAAAACTTTGACACCAAAACTTTGGAAGCTAGTTGGCATTATCTAGTAATGTTGACAATGTATAACCTATGCACCAGCAATTCTGCCCCAGGGCATGTTCTCAACTCTTGCACAAGACCTTCAGCAGGCATGGACAAAATGTTCATACCAGCAAAAACAGAAACTACCAAAATGTCCGTCCAAAAAACGAAGTATGACTAAACCAGGATATATGTATGTCACAGAATATTACGCAATACTGAAAATGAATGAACTGTGCTCTGCACACATCAGCATGGATGAGTTTCAAAAGCATAAGAAACAGATTCCAGAAGACAAATGAATCTATTGACATTAGGTTCAAAACAAACACTGCAACCAAAATGTTGTTTAGGGATATGTACATGTGTAATACGACTTTTTTTTTTAAGTCAGAAAATTGTTAACACGATGTTCATGATCATGTGTCTGTCTTGGGGATAACAGAGGGGGAACACATAACAAAACATGTGTGACCAGATAGCGGGCTTCAAGGACACTGGGGATGTTCTCATTCTTAATGTGAGTGATAAGGGACACATTACTCATTTTATGACTTTTTGTAATCACGTCTGTGGATTACATACACCTCTGTCTCTCTCTCTGTCTTGTGCACACACACACTACAGTAACGTGGCATAGTCAAAGCTGGATCAGAAATTATAGGGCTGAGGTCAAGCCGCAGGGTAGCAAGGACCAGGGGAACATAAAACTAATTCAAAGTTGCTATTTTCACTGAAGACAATGTCAAGGAGAATAAGGTGAGAGTGCAACAGGAGTACTTCAGAGGAGAGGAATTGAGACATTAGGAAGAATTTCCTGGGGCGGTTCGTTGGTCTACTGGGATGATTCTCACTTAGGGCTCTAAAGGAAGAATTTCCTCACTGAAAAGATGAAGCACCCCATAAGTTGCCAGGTAAACATGCAATGATACTCAAAAATAGGACAAAGCGGTTATTTTATTTTGGTTGGTCTGAGGCAGAACTGGCGAAGTGATTTTAATCCAAGGGCCAACTCCATGCCATTACCTGTCGCTGCCAAGAACACTGATGGGAGAAGCACGGTGCCCTGGTCACACCAAAGCTCAGAGCTGGGAGCTGAGCAGCACGCGCAGCTGCGCAATCCCAGACATTGGGGAGACCACTGGAACCGCCCAGAGGTGGAGGAATGAAACCACACAATCTTTAGTCATGCATTTTGTTTCAAGTATTCTCTGGGCATTAACAGTAAAGAATACATACATCAGAGAAACAGAAAGTAGATGATGCAAATTTTGCTGTTTTCTTCTCTACATCTCTTTAAATTAAAAAAAAAAAAAAGTACATAAACATCATTAGCTATCAGAGAAAGGCAAATTAAAACCACAATGAGACCTCAATACCCACCTATCAGAACAGCTACAGTAAAAAAGAGTGACAACACCAAATACCAGAGACCATGTGAAGAAAATGAATGACTTATCTACTGCTGGTAGGAAGGGCAAAGTCACTCTGGGAAATAGGATAGTTTTCTTAAAAAAACAAACCAACCAACTAATTATGCAAATATCACACCCCCAGAAATTGCTCTCTGGAACATTTATCCCAGAAAAATAGAAACTTCTCTTCACACACAAACTTATATACAAATGTTATTAACAGTTTTGCTTGTATTGCCCCAAACTGGAAACTACCTAACCTAGATACCTTTTAGTGGATGACTGGCTAGACATCCACTAACCAGTGGTCATTCATGCCATGGAATACTACTCAGCCATAAAATTGAACAGACTCTCGATACGAGAACCCACCCAGACAGATCTCTAGAGAACTGGGCTGAGTGGAGGAAAAAAAAAAAAAAATCAATCCAAAAGGCTCCAATGTGTATGATTCCATTTATAGAACTTTCTTGAAATAACAAAATTATAGAAATGGGGACCAAATTAGTGGTTGCTCGGGGTTAAGGAGGGAGAGGGAGATGTGTGTGGAGTGGGTGGGTGCTGTGTGGTGCTCATCTGGGCCTGAAGCCAATTGGGAAGCCAAAGAGGCTGCCCCAGTTTGGGGTTAGTTTGGCTGCTTTTTGTACCAGCCACAGCAGCTGCACCTGCTCCCTTAGGGAACCCTGCTTGTGACCAGGAAGAACCCACTGGGAGCCCTGAATGCCTAGAACCCCAAAAGGCAGTAAATTTTGATGTCTTTGACCTAAGCCAACTTGGGTGTTTGTAATTATGGGGATTTTCTTGTAGCCTACAATAATTAGAGGTCTAATTAATGCTACAGCTCTCATCCTCCACAATCCCATCAGCAGATGGTGTGTTTCAAAATGCAAGCAAGTCTGCCACATAGAAAGATTTATTAGTAAGCTGGCACCAAAATAGTCATGAACCTGTTCTTACAGGTTTGTGGAGTCCCAGCTCTCTTTCCCTTAGGCCCTCTGTGAGGACGTCCTCCCAGGAAGATATGATAAAGGCAAGACATGGTCAGCCCTCTGGTGGGGTCAGGAATCCTCCACGAAGCAGTGGGACAGGAGACTAAATCAGCTCAAGGCCAAGGGCTACTCTGAGGCAATCACAAATCTGACAGTTTTGTTCCTACAAGGGTAGAAGCCACTGTACAAGATTTCAAGCCAATCCACATATCTTGAACTGCATTTCTTCAGAAATTATTTATAACATCTGTTAGACTAAGGGAAGACCATCTAACGAAAGTCCAGTTAACTGAGGCATAGATGTTGATGAACTCTGATTTAGCATCTTTAAAAATTAACTGAACATTGGATTTGGCTAGAATCTAGAATTTCTGGCTAGAAACAGCACAGCCAAATTGTGTAACTTGGGGAGAGTTGAATAAAAGGATGTTTTGCAATGTATGGGTAAGGTATAAGGAAAGGACAGGACTCTGGGGCTAAAAAGAGCAGAGCCTCTGTCACCTGCATGCCCCAAAGGGCTGGGGAATGAACAGTGGCCAGAGCTGGAAAAGGCAGCTGTGTGGAAAGGGCCACCTAACAGAGTTATTTATACCTGCAACAGAGGGACACAGCCAATCCCTTAGACCCACAGGGAGACAGCCAGAAAAGAACCCCACTCTCCTACGCGCCTCTTATCTGTTGCCAGTGGTGCCCAGTGGTCCAACCCACCAAAGACTAGAGTTGAGCTGAGCCTGTCCGGGCAGCTCAACCTCCTGGGCACAGAGCAGGATGATGAAGGGCAGATAGTGGGTCTGGAGTGGCAAGAAGAAACCCAACACACACCACCTCTGGGTGTTAGCTTTCACGGACAACCAACCACTGCAGAAATGTGGACTAGGACTCACCTAACTTAAAGTTGCCATACAACCCAGCAATTCCACTCCTGGGCAATTTGTCCAAGAGAAAGGGAAATGTATATTCACACTGAAACTGACATATGATGCTCACAGTGGCGTTATTAGACAGATGGTCCCTGACTTACAATGGTTTGATTTAGGATTTATCGACTTCACAATGGTGCAAAAGTGATACACATTCGGGAGAAACCATACTCTGAACTTTGGGTTTTTTGTGTTTTATTTTGTTTTGTTTTGTTTTTGCATACTCTGAACTTTGAATTTTGATCTTTTCCAGAGCTAGTGAAAGGTGGCAGGATCCTCTCTCATTTACTAGGCAGTAGCCACAACTCCCATCAGCCAGCGATCAGGAGCAGGTGAAGAAGGACCCGTACCACTGACAACCATTCTGTACCCACACAGCCATTCTGCGTTTCACTTTCAGTACAGCATTCCATAAATTACGTGATGTAGTCAATTTTTATTATAAAATACACTTTGCTTCAGGTGATTTTGCTCAACTACGGGCTAATGTAAGTGTTCTGAACACATTTAAAATAGGCTAGGCTAAGCTGTGATGTTCGGTAGGTTGGGGATGTTAAATGCATCTACTTCTTATGATATTTTCAACTTACAATGGGGTTATAGGGATATAATGGGGTTATAGGGATATAACCCATTGTAAGTTGAGAAAGATCAATATAGCCAAAAATGGGAACACCTATGTTTTTATCCAACTGGCAAGTGAATAAATTGGGTATATCCATACAATGGAATATTGTTCTGCAATAAAAAGGGAAACACTGCCGACACTACAACATTACAACACTGGTGGAACTCCAAAACGTTATGCTAAGTGAAAGAAGTCAGTCAAAAAGGACTTCATATTGTGGGGTAGCATTTGGACAAAATGTTCAGAAAGATCAATAGCAGTCCAGAACTGAAATAGGAATAGGGAATTAAGTGTAACCAGGGAAGAGCAATCTTATTAGAATCTTACTAGGGGGTTGGAAATGCTCTACAGCTGGATGGTGATGAGGATGAACACTTGGTGGATTTACTAAAAATCCTTGAATTGTACACTTAAAACAGGTGGATTTTATGGTATGTGAGTTAAATCTCAAGAAGCTGTATAATATAGAACAACTGACCTACATGCTAGTATATCATCTCTGCTAAAGTATTTTAAAAATAAATCTACATTCATTTTAATTGATGACCTTCACCCATAAAGGATTCTCACAAGCCCAACCCCTGGCCTAGAATCTCTACAG
The DNA here is from genome assembly GCF_022355385.1 of Mustela nigripes. Lineage (NCBI taxonomy): Eukaryota > Metazoa > Chordata > Mammalia > Carnivora > Mustelidae > Mustela > Mustela nigripes. Next base: position 63,313,648 of record NC_081565.1, on the reverse strand, counting down.
TGAGATTTTACTTTATAAAAAATAGTCGACCAATATCCAGACATACAAGTAATTAAGGGTGATCCTCTGCATCTGTTGTTCCCTTTCAATAGTCAACAACCTAGGACATTTAAACATGACACACAAAAAAGTGTGTTCACTGATGGTTTGACTGGAACACAACTATTATTTAAAAGGTCCTAAAAACCGCAGAAAATCTCTCAAGGACTATGATGTCGATTTTGAGTGACTCTAGATAAAGCTCCATTCAGGCCAGACCAAGAAAAGGAGGGGAAAGTGGAGGACAGTTCTCTAAAACAAAAACATCTTCATCTGATGCATGTCTCATGCCTTCCTCTAAAAAAAAAAAAAAAAAAAAAAAAAAAGAACACTGCAAAAAATCAAGCAAATAGGAGTGAACCGTGAAGTAAATTATGGGCTGTGGGTGGTGATGAAGTGTTAGTGTAGGTTCATCAATTATAACAAATATTACTCGAGAGGGGGATGTCAATAGTGTGGGGCTACACATGTTTGGGGATAGAAGGGATATGGGAACTCTCTGTGCCCTCCACTCAATTTTGTGGTAAACCTCAAACTGTTCTAAAAAAAATTAAGTCTATTTAATTTTTTAAAAATAAATGGAAGATTAAAAGATTAAAAAATAAAAAATCAGGACTGTCCCATTTCAAGACTGACCCTGCCTGTAATATACCAGAGTTTTCCCCTCTCTCTCTCTATGAAAAACACTCCCCACAGGAACCTCCAAACACTCATTTTGAGCCTTGGAATCCATCAAAATGGTGGTCAAAGAATGAAGCACCTTTGTCTCACAATTCACTTCATCAGCCTCCTGAAGAGAAGATTGTCCATTAAATGGAAAGCAATTTACATTTTCAGCACAAAGGATGCTTGCTTCCTGGTGGGCTTCCAGCCTCTCCTGAGTTTTGCCATTCCTCTCAAGAGCCACAGACATTTAAAGGTTCTATGTGAAGTGGTCTGGGCCAGGAGGGGGTGGTGCAGAAAACACTTGTCTGGGCTAGCATTGTTCCCTTTGTCCACTTGAGCAGGACTCAATTTTATTTCTAGAATGTCCTGGCTGACAGGCTCCATACACAGGTTTTGCCTCTTTTCCGTTAGGGAGTTAAGCTACAGAAGCACTCCCTTTCCCAGAATGCACTGTGGCACCATCCTACAGAAGGGCTGCTTTAGAGATGAATGTGCCGTTTCCTTCTTTATGTTATGGCCTGCCTCAGGGAAGGGGCTTGTGACTGCTAATCTGTAACAGGTGGTGGGAACACAAGGGAAAACAAGGCCTCCTCTGTATGGCAGTGAATAAAAGAAATTCAGGTGCTGAAGGAACAAAACTGGTGTGAAGACGGGGTGAAGCAGTGGCCTCACAGGGAGGGAATAGTGGACCCCTCTCATGCTTCCTCCCCCAGCCCACCCTTCACCATAATTGTTTTCCACCTTCTTCCAGTACTACTTGAAATTCCCTTAGCAGGAGGCAAAGCCACTCTTGCCACACCAAATATGAATACAGATTAAGCTAAAATGAAATATAGAATAGGCTCCCAGAAAGACGAAGAAGTACTTTTCCCCATTCCTACCATGATATGCAACTAAATGACTCTAAAAGATAGGGAGAAGATGAGGTAGGGGCCAAGACCCAAGAAACAGCACAGTGGTGAGTTCCTGGGTTTTCCTTTTCCCTCATATACCCCAGACTTATTGGTGGAAAAGCTGGCAATTCAGAAACACAGAAACACCACAAAGCCCCAACAAAAGTCTGCTCTCTCTAACCAAAGAACCAGAAAAGAGACAGCCTAGCAAGGCAGAAAAGTATAAAAAAGAAGTGCTTTACTGCAGGTAAACAGCTAAAAAAACAAAAACAAAAACAAAACCTATGGTCCCAACCCACCCTCATCCATAAAGGCTGAGTCAGGAGCTGAGACTTCCATCCTGTGAGACCCTAGCCAGGCTGGCATCAGGGAAGTCTGAATATGGAGGTAGAACAATCATCCCAGGCTCCTCCTCCCATCTCAGCAGACCTGAACTTCTGCTTCCACCTAGCTTCCACCAAGGTGACCTTTCCCTTCCCTCTCCTCCCCCTTCTCCTGGGATGGAAAAAGAGGAAGCCTCGAGGAGGGTCAGGACTTTCACTACCATGCTAGTGGTGGTGAAGCCACCTCCTCCAAGTACCACGGGCAGCCTCCTAGGGAGCAGTAAGGAAGCACTCTTGCCTCTCCACCCTGAGGGGCCCAGTAGGGAGCTGACACTCCCAGCCCCACGCAGCAGTACCAAGGAGGCAATACCCACCAGTGGAGGCCAAATAGAAAGCCTGGGCTTCTACCTTAGCTGGTAGGAACCAGCTGGCACCATCCTCCTTCTGCTGAAGCAGGGTACAGACCCAAAACAGATTTAAATAAGATCCAGACTCTCATAAGAGAAAACAAAAAATGACCACAATTCAAAAGTTCCTCATCATACCAAGAACCAGGAAGATCTGAATTTGAGTGAGTTAAAAACAATCAATAGGTGCCCACCAATGTTAGGGTTCTTGGATGAAGAAAGATGACACCAATGTTAGGGCTCTTGGATGAAGATTTTTTTTTTTTTTAAGATTTTGTTTTTCAGAGAGAGAGTTAGCAAAGGGAGGGGCAGGCAGAGGGACAAGCAGACTCCCCGCAGAGCAGGGAGCCTGATGCAGGACTCAATCCCAGGATCCGAGCCAAAGGCAGATGCTTATCTGACTGAGCCACTCAGGCATTCCTTGGACTAGGATTTTACAGCAGCCATCCTAAGAATGATTTGACAAGCAATTACAAACATTTTTAAAACAAATGCAATAAGAAAATTTCAGTAAATAGAAGTTATAAAGGAGAACCAAATGGAAACTTTAGGACTGAAAAAGAAAAAATTAAAAACTCAATGGATGGGCTCAGTAGCAGAAGGGAGGGCATCAATGAAAGAATCAGTGAATTTAAAGATAAAACAATAGAGGGCGCCTGGGTGGCTCAGTGGGTTAAGCCGCTGCCTTCGGCTCAGGTCATGATCTCAGGGTTCTGGGATCGAGTCCCACATCGGGCTCTCTGCTCAGCAGGGGCCTGCTTCCCTCTCTCTCTCTCTGCCTGCCTCTCCATCTACTTGTGATTTCTCTCTGTCAAATAAATAAATAAAATCTTAAAAAAAAAAAAAAAAGATAAAACAATAGAAATTGCCCACTCTAAACAATAGAAAAAAATACAATGAAGAAAATGAAACCTCAGAAACCCATGAGACTGTAAGAAAGAGCTAACATCCATGTGACTGGAGTCCCAGAAAAAGAGAAGCAGCCTGGGAAGATAAAGTATTCAAAGAATAGTAAATTAATTCAAGAGGCTGAGCAAAACTCAAATAAGATAAACCTAAAGAAATCCACTCCAAGAAACATCATAACTAAACTTCTGAAAACTAAAAAGTGGAAAAGTCCTGAAAGCAGTGAGAGAGAGAAATACCTTATCAGGGAAAAAGCAATTCAAATTACACCAGACTGATCAGAAACCAGAGAGGCAAGAAGAAAACCATACATTCCTCAAGGGCAAAAAGCAAAGGACTACCAGCGCTAAATCCTATACCCAGCAAAATTATCCTTCAGGAACGAAAGGGAAATCAAGACATTCTCTGATGAAGAAAATCAAAGAGACCTAAAAGAATACCATCTCAGCAGACCTGAACTTCTGCTTCCACCTAGCAGTACCAAGGTGCTAGTGGTGGTGAAGCCACCACTAGCTAAATGTAGTTCTCTAAACAGAAAGGATATGACAAAAGAAATGATCTTGGAGCATCAGGGGGAAAGAAAGAATAAAGGAAAGAGTACAACACAGCGTCTCTCTCAGAAAAAGAACAGTTTAAACATCCAGTAATAATAGTGGCTAACCCTGGAGAGCTTACTCCAGGCAAAGCATTTTGCCTGCCTCATCCCATTAAAGTCTTACAAAAGCCCCAGGGGGGTTACCAGGTTTATCAATGTGAGAACTCTGCGGTAGGGTTTGAATACACAGATGTCTGATTGATTCCCAACCTTGGGCTCTTAACCTCTAAGTCAGTTGGTCTGCAGCATCTCACTCTGAACTGTTTTCCTTGGAGAAGCAGTTAGCAAGCAGACCAGAACAGGCTCTCTAGAAGGTGAAGAGCCTGAATGAAGGGGAAGTAAGGGACCCAGAAACCTGTTTAACACAGACCTAGAAAAGAACAAGAGAAAATGAAGAAAAAGATTCTATGAGAAAGAGCAAAGCAAGAATTAGAACAGAAACAATTTAGAAGTTGGGAGGTATCTTTTGCACTGGTAAAGACACAAAAGCCCAGAGAGGATGGGCAACTTGTCCAAAATCTCCAGACAGTGGGTACCAGAGCAAGGGAAGGAACCCAGAGTGCCTGATCTACAGGCCATCATTTTTGGAGGCAGTAAAGAAACGAATAGCTAAGTTTTCACAATGTCTCCTCTAAGTAAAAAGAAAAGTGTCTGAGTCTTAAGTCATCAGGGGACCCTTAGTAGGTCAGGTCAGCATGAATTTGAAGAAAGAATCTGGAAAATCATGAAGAAAGAATCTGGATTGCAAGGCAATCCAGAGAATCTTAGTACCGTGGTAAGCTTAAGGCCATGGATCTTTTGAATGAGGGATTAGGCCTTCTCCAGAAACCGGTCTAAGGTGGAAAATAGTTATGTAAAAGGTGATATAGTTCTAATGCAAATAGCCAGAAAAGCTTTCCTTTTGATTTTTGGATAAGGAAGACACAAGGCTGTGGAAAGTGGTTGCTGAGAGTTCTCCCCAACCTCCACAAATACGACCACCTATCTCCTGAATGTTGGGCACTACCAGTTGTGAGAAAGTTGCTATATACAAATTAGGATAAGAGCAAAGAACTCTTGGGGCACTTGGGTGGCTCAGATCGTTGAATGTCTGCCTTTGGGTCAGGTCAATGATCCCAGGGTCCTGGGATCGAGCCCCGAGTCAGGTTCCCTGTTCAGTGGAGAGCCTGCTTCTCCCTCTCCCTCCCATTCTGCCTGCTTGTGCTTTCTCACTCTCTCTGTCAAATAAATAAATAAAATCTTTAAAAAAAAAAAAAAAAAAGAGCAAAGGACCCTTCAACTCAAAAAAAGAGTTGAAGCACAATGTCCGCACCAAAGAAATTATATTGGAAGTTTGGGGACAGACCTGAACGAGTGCCTCTGATGTACCTTGCACTGTCCATTGCACACAAGATGGTTTGGCGCTATCATGACTCAGGTCTTTGGGGACAGGAGGATGCAGTCATTGAATGTAGCTTCTGTAATTGAAGTGCTTGTCATTATAGATTTAAGCGTTATTGATTTTTTTTTATCCTTTCATAATTTTGATGATTCTCTTTCTTCTGTTGTATGATTCTAGAGGTCAGTATAATCAGCATAATGAAATAAAATAATAGGAATTCCAGGAAACAATATTTCATGAATGAAAATGTGGACTTTGTAAGAATAATAATCATAACAACAATGGCAACATACAAAACTACACATGCCATAAGTGCATTTTTAAAAACTCTAACTACCCATACATCTATCTATCTGCAGATAAACACAAAGCCTGGAAGGAAATACTCAGAGACACTAACTGAATTGCAGTGACTCTCAGCCCTATCATATCCTCTCTTTATGTAATATTTTAGAATGTCTATTAATCTTCTTGATTATTAATCTTCTTGAGATGCCAGTTGTAGGTAATATGTCCTGCCTACACAAATAGTCTTTTAAAAATCAGTGTATACCCTACCTATGAGGTAAGGAGTTTGTAGTTTTAATTGTACTTAAACATATAAACTTTTATGTTATAATTACACTAGAAAATAACAGTGTCTCCAGAAATTCCTAAAACAGCTCCTATAGGATGATTGGCACCTCAAATTTTATTGTGTTTTTTTGAAAGATATCCGTAGAGTGAGATTATAATTTTTAAATTTCCTTTTTTGTAGAAAAATAGTTGCCTTCATAAATTCATGTCTATGGATTTTATACCCAGAAACCTAGCATTGGGGGTGCCTGTCATGTGATCATGGTTGTTCAGTACAAGGGGAAGGGAAATTCTCCAAGAACATAACTTACCTCAAATGAATAAGCTTTCCCAATCCCATCTCCTGCTCCAGTGATCACTGCAAAAAGCAGAAATGCTTTTAAAGGACACAATTAATCTTTAAAGTGCTCTTTGTCCCACCAGCTACGTGTTTTGCAGGCTTCCTGCCTGGGACCTGCTATACAGCCCCCTACTCCACTCAACCCTGGAGCTTCCCAGCCCTGACGCCCCTCATTCAGTGTTCCAAAAGAAACACTTTTTTTTGGAGGGATTGGTAAGGCTGGAGAGGATAGCCTCCAAAACAAAACAAAGAACCTCAGCCAGGGACATTTCATTCAGACCCCAAACAGTGTACCCTATTATCTCCCAACCCACACTCCCAACTGTCACAGTAAGGACATTTCAAGATGCTTTCTAAAAGTCGAGTGTTTTGCTCTTTCCATCCCACCCCCATAGGACAGCAGCACTCAAAGTCTACGGAAGATAAGGAACTGAACAAAGAGGAAAACACAGAAATGCAAAAAAGGGATACAATGAAATAAAGGGACCTGAAGAATCTGCAGTCAGGGTCTCTATTGATTAACATGTAAAAATCAGATTGACTTAGTTCTTTTATAGCCAACGTTAACGCACATAATTTATGACTGAGCTCCAAGGTAAACCACATTCGAGCAAATGTCACAATTTGAAATTATGCTACAGTTCAGCATTTACACATCTGCAATTTACCTTTGCATAACAATCAGAGCGCACGCTTTCCAATTGTGAATAGAACATACATTTAGTTTATTGGAGAAAAAGAGCCAAGCTGTGCAAGCTTCCAGAAACACATTAGGAGAACATTCTCATTATCTCTTTTTTTAATATTTTATTTATTTATTTACTTATTTACTTATTTGAGAGAGAAAAAGAGTGTGAGCAGGGGGTGGGGGACAGAGGGAGAGGGACAAGCAGCCTCCACACTGAGCATGGAGCCTGACTTGCTCCTTGATCTCATGACCCCAGTATCATGACCTGAGCTGAAATCAAGTCAGATGCTTAGCCAACTGAGCCACTTAACTGCCCCAAGACACTCTCATTTTCATAACTGCTGATAGTTTTATTTGCTCACTTGCTTATTTGTTTTTCCTCCTAGGTGAATCCATGCATATTACCTTGTTCCTCCCAGTGCTGTGCTCAGGGTCATCTGCCTCACCTTCCCCTCCCTTATGGGAATCTTCAAACTCACCCAGTATAGGGTCTGTACTATAGACAAGGTAATAACATCAGTAAATGGATGGCTTTTATTGAGTGCTTACTCTTGGCCATGTACTGTTTCAAGTGTTTTAGATGCATTATCTCATTTAATACTCAAAACAAGTTCCTAAAGCAGGGACCATTGTTTTCCCCAGTTTATAGAGGAAGAAGCAGAGGGAGAGACAGTTAGTAACTCAGTCAAGGTCACATTGCTAAAAATGATGACAACAGGGTTTGAAACCTGGCTATCTGATTTTGGGAGCTGCAATTCTAGGAAGATACACCAATGACATAATTTCTTAATCAACTACAGAGTTCTGAGAAGTTAAACACTTTTGTCTTTAGTAACTGGATTTTCTTCTGGCTCTCCACCAGAAATATATCCTCTCTCAGAGATCTACCTAGGCTCAAAGACATCTTAATCTTGCTGGTGATAATTCTATTCAATATTGACTCAAAGAATAGGTTAAGATTACATTTGGGGAGGTCTTTTTTTTTTTAAGATTTTTGTTTATTTGACAGGTTTATTTGACACAGTGAGAGGAAACACAAGCAGGGGGAGTGGGAGAGGGAGAAGCAGGCTTCCCGCTGAGCAGGGATCCTGATGAGGGTCTCAATCCCAGAACCCTGGGATCATGACCTGAGCTGAAGGCAGCCGCCTAACGACTGAGCCACTCAGGCGCCCCAAGATTACATTTTTTTAATGTGAGCCAAGGAGATTTAAGAACAAACCCACCCTCAGCCAAGTGTGTGAGCATTTGGATCTGTGTGAAGCAGGATATTTGGATCCAGAATGCTGAAGTTCAAGCTATTTAGCAAGTTTTCTGGAGATACAGCCCCAAGAGTGAAGGCGGGTTTGCAGACACACACACACACACTCTTCAAATATAACATACGACAGTTAAAAACCCATTTTTCATTCCAAACAACTTTCATATGGCAATTTTTTCTTTTATATCTGCCACTCAGGTTATACAGTTGCCGGCTTTAGCAACTAAAACTAAAGATACAACATGCCCAGCTAAATTTAAATTTCAAGAAAACAACAAATACTTTTTTAGTATAAGTATGTCCTGTATAATATTTGGGAAGTCATATACTAAAAAAATCATTCCTTCTTTATCCAAAATTCAAATTTAACTCTGTAACCTATACTTTATCTGGAAGCCCTATAAGGTTGTTTATAATCTCTCCTATTTAGCCTGGCATGGTATTTTTAAAGCTGTTTAAATTCTTTTTTTTTTTTTTTTTTTTGTGGGGTTCTTTTTTAAGTCACTGTATTTCTTGGATTTCTTCATGTAACCTTTGCACGTCATTCAAAGAGATGCTAAAACCATAGCCTCGTATTTTTCACCTTAAACCCAGTCATCAGGCTGACATTCTGTGTGGTAGTTCCAGAAGATAAATCCCGTTGGTAAGCAGTGATTAATCTACCTGGGACACAAGCCAGACCCAGATTCCATATCTAATAACCATCTCGAACATTTCTTCCTATAGGGACATTTGTTACCTTGATTTTGTAATACCCTCACTTCATGAAAGGGCTTGAAGAAATTTTTTTTTAATAAAGTGAAGTAAAATTCTTTGTATTTCTGAATTTTGATACATCCTTCCACAAAATGGCAGTACTCTGAGCCTTCAAAAATCTGGAGAAAAGAATGCAGAAATTTCTGCAGTACATATTGTTTGTGTCACCAGAAATTCCAAAAAGGAGTGAACCCAACTAATAAGGACAAGAGGACAAACACAGAGGCAAGAATTGGGTGGCATTCTTCCAGTTAATTCTTCTCATGCCCCACAGCTGGTCTTTTAGACAATTTCAGTTTCACTCATACTTGCCAGGCACCTAAATAAAAGTCACTAAAAGGAATTACATCTTTGCTCTCAAAAGGGGAAAAAAATGCAGTTTATCTTTTGAGATATGTATCATAATGAGACATACCAAGAAACAAGAGATGGAAAGCTGTCTTTACCTGCCCATTGTCCCATTGACTTCAAGAAGGACTTCGGCAAAACTTTCCAGAAGTGCCGGAAAATATATCTGGAGAATCTCACCCACTTCACCAGGTACACCAGGCACACCAGCAGCCCTACGAAAATGAAGAGCTGTTCCAGAGCCACCCCCATGACTGCACTAGACCCGTTTCAGAGCTGGTCTGGCCCGTCCGCAGACCTCCGAGGGCGTGGCTATTCCAGAGGCACGTCAGTCACCCTTTGGAGTCACCTGCTGCATTCCACTGTGTAGAGACATTTAGATTAGAGTAACTTCTTTACACAATACTCCAATTCACAGGCTTTGGAAGAAAGTATTCTTCCTAATATTTTTATAGCACCATTAGCCTTTTGTGACCCTGGGGGAGCTGGTGAAGAAATAAAAGGAGGACATGAAGAAAGATAAAGCCTGGACAAAGAAAAATTGTCTATGCTGGGTTCTTTCCCTAAATTTGGAAGCTAAAAAGGATGCAGAGAAGGATGCAAAATCCTGTAAGTCCTGCATTTATTTATTGAACAAATATTTGTTGACTCTCTACCAGGTAGCAGTGTTGCTCAAGGCTTTGGGAACACATAATATTAAACAAGACTGTATCATTGCCATGGGGGAGCTGAGATCCTAGTAGGGGAGACAGACAATAGGCTGCTAAATAAGATAATGTCAGATATCAGTGCCATGAAAAAGTGCTGTTCAAGGGGCTAGTGAACAATTACTTTAAAGAGTGTGTTCAGGAAGGGATTCTACGAAGAAGAGACATTTTGAGCTGAAATTTGAATTAGGAGAAGGAGCTGGCCTTGCAAAGATGAGCTTCCCCATTCAGGCAGAAGGGACAGCTAGCTCAAATGCCCTGAGAGAGACCCATGTATTTGAAGAATAAATAGCACTACATAGCGGAAGGGACCGTCTGTAGAGAACGGCGAAAGAAAGTCAAGTAAGGCAGAGGCATGGGAGGAGCCAGAGCTTCATGGTGAAGAGTTTGGACTTTAGTCTACAAGCAACAAGAAGCCACTGCAGAGGCTCGGACCATAGAGTCATATAAGCTGAATTCTGCTTTTAATATAATTTTTATTTTTTTATAAACATATATTTTATCCCCAGGGGTACAGGTCTGTGAATCACCAGGTTTACACACTTCACAGCACTCACCAAAACACATACCCTCCCCAATGTCCATAATACCACCCCCTTCTCCCAAACCCCCTCCCCCCAGCAACCCTCAGTTTGTTTTGTGAGATTA
>NC_081565.1:63200216-63302717 GCF_022355385.1 Mustela nigripes | reverse complement strand
CGCAGATGATATGATACTATATGTGGAAAACCCAAAAGACTCCACTCCAAAACTACTAGAACTTATACAGGAATTCAGTAAAGTGTCAGGATATAAAATCAATGCACAGAAATCAGTTGCATTTCTCTACACCAACAGCAAGACAGAAGAAATTAATGAATTCTGCTTTTAGAAGATCACTGTGGATGGTAAGAAAAGATGACCTTTTTGTGGTGGGAATGAAGGGTGGGCATGACCACCAAAGCAGGTGGAGTGAGGAGATAGTGGCAGTCATCTAAGAAGACTATCCCAAAGCTCAGTCCTTTGCCCTCTTCTTTTTCCTATCCATGCTCACTCATTTGGTGGCATTATCCAATTGCTTGACTTCAAGGACTCTCTGTATGCTGAAGACCTACAAACATATAATTTCAACCGTCACCCAGACAGGGTCATCCAGACTTGCATATCCAATTGCCCACTTGACACCTCCATTCGAATGCCTAATACGCACTTCAAACTTAGTATGTATAAGACTGACTTCTGATATTATCTCTAATTGTCAAAACCTGCTCTTCTTTCAGAATTTCCTATCTCAGGGAATAGCAGCTCTAATCTCCCAGTTGTTCAGGTTAGAAATCTTGAACATATCCGTGGCTCCTCTCTCTTTTTCACATACTGCAACCAGTCTGTCTCCTATTGACAGATGACTGGATTTATTTTCAGTTTTAGATTATGCTGACCAACCTGCTATGGATATTTTTGTATTTCTACTTTGTCATACATATACAAGTTCCTCTCTCTCTCTCTCTCTCTTTCTGCCTCTGTCTGTCTCTCTCTCTCTCTCTCTCTCACACACACACACACTTCTGGGGGGTTATAAATATATATATTTACCCTCCCCAATGTAAATGTATATATTTATAACCCCCCAGAAGTGGGGGTTGAGGGATAGAAGAAAGGGGTAAAAGGTTTTTGGTTTTGTTTAGTTTAAATAAATTAAATCTTTTTTAAAAAGAAAGTGAAAGGGGGGTGAGGAGAGAGATGTGCAAAAGTGCCAGGAATTATGTGTGATTAAAATGTTCCCATCTTCTACAAACATAGTGATCTGAAGGGGCACCTGCACCCCAATATTCATAGCAGCAATGTCCATAATAGCCAAACTGTAGAAAGAGCCAAGATGTTTGACAGGTGAATAGATAAAAACGATGTGGTATATATATACAATGGAATACTACTAGCCATCAGAAAGATGAATACCTACCATTTACATTGACATGGGTGGAACTGGAGGGTATCATCCTGTGTGAAATACATTGGCTAATTGAATTTAAATTTTAAAGAAATGTTCCCATCTTCTCCAGCCTTCAGAAGTTAATAATGCCCAAATAACAATAATCTAAGTCTCTCATTTACTGCCCTCAAGGAGTTCAGTATTTCATTAGGTTTCCCCCCTCAAGTAATTCTTGGGAACTCCTAAAAAAACCATCCCCCAAATTCTCCCCATCTATCCAGGCAATTTTATATTCCCTGGCTCTGGAACAATACTCCTCTTCTGCTGGTCACTCTGCCATCTTGCTGCTTCTCTAAGCTGTTGTATTTCTGCTCCTTCACAAAGGCAAATAAAAATATATAGTTATAAAACAACTTAAATCTACATTTAGGGGGAAAAATTAATGTTGCAGGTCAATAATTTTTATCCCAAAACAGACCATATAACATCTCAGTCTGAAAAAACAAACAAATCTCAGTCTGAAGCATTTGCATAGATACATGTATATATATACACATATATACGAATAAAATGGGAACCAGAGAGTGATACATGCATTAGCGTTACCAAAATGTTCATCAAAATGTTACTTACAGAATTAAAATACAGTCTGCACTCTAAAAATATTTCAAAATGACAGTTCGTTGTATCCCTCCAAAGGACAGTTTTCCAGCTCAAAAAAATTTAAGATTTTGTGTCCACCAGCTATAGAGGAGTCAATGTAAACTTTGTGAATCAAAGAGAAATTCTGTAACAAGTGATGTGATTTCTGGATTTTGTTTACATATACAGAAACAGTTATAATCAGCATGGCCAAGCTAGAGCAATGTATACACTGAAAGAGCAATCTAAGAGGTCCTTGGTAGAGAAACTGTGGGATAATCTGATGATTGAAACTTCCTATCTTGAGTTCAAATGACCATATTACCCAAAGCAAATTATATATTCAATGCAATCCCTATCAAAATACCAATAGCAGTTTTCATAGAACTAGAACAAATAAAACTAAAATTTGTACAGAATCATAAAAGACCCTGAATAGCCAAAGCAATCCTGAGAGAGAAAAACACAGCTGAACATGTCACAATTCCAGATTTCAAACTATACTACAAAGCTATAGTAATCAAAACAATATGGTACTGGCACAAAATAGACACAGGATCGATGGAAGAGAATAGAGAACCCAGAACTAGTGTTCTGGGTCAATTCGTCTTATGGTCATCAGTCTTGACAATTAGTGGTCAAGAAAGGAGTTATACAGTCAATTAGTCTATGACAAAGGAGGCAATAATATGCAATGGGGAAAAGGCAGTCTCTTCAACAAATGGTGTCAGTAAAACTGAACAACTACATGCGAAAGAATAACACTGGACCACTTTCCTACACCACATACTAAAATACACTCCAAATGAATTAGAGAACTAAATGTGAAACCTGAAACCACAAAACTCCTAGAAGAAAACATAGGTAGTATCCTCTTGGATGGTGGCTTTAGCAACATATTTCTGGCTATGTCTCCTCCCACAGGGAAACAAAAGCAAAAATAAACTATTTGGATTACACCAAATAAAACGGTTTTGCACAGTAAAAGAAACCATCAAAAAAACAAAAAGGCAGCCTACTGAATGAGAGAAGGTATTTGCAAATGATACATCCAAAAGAGGTTAATATATATATAAAAAGAATATATATAAAACATATATAAAGATATATATATATATAAATATAACTTACCCAACCCAAAATGAAAAAACTCCAAACAATCCAATTTAAAAATGGGCAGAGGATCTGAACAAACATTTTTTCAAGGAAGACATACAGATGGCTAACAGACAATGAAAAGATGCTCAACATCGTTAATATCAGGGACATGCAAATCAAAGCCACAATGAGATATGAGCTCACAAATGTCAGAATGTCTAAAATCAAAAAGACAAGAACTAACAAACGTTGATGAGGACATGGAGAAAAAGGAACCCTCTTGCTCTGTTGGTGGGAATATATATTGGTCCAGCTGCTATGGAGGACAGTATGGAAGAGCCTCAAAAAATTAAATATTGAATCACCATATGATCCAATAATTTCACTACTGGATATTCACCCAAAAAACCCCGCCACAAAAGCACTAATTCAAAAAGATGCATGTATCCCAATATTTACTGCAGCATTATTTACAATAGCAAAATATGGAAGCAACCTGTATCCATCAATAGATGAATGGATAAGGAAGATATGAGACAAGGAAGATGTGGGATACAAACACATGCACACGCACACACAATAGAATAATACACAGTCATAAAATTGCCATTTGGAACAATATGGATGGACCTAGAGGTTATTATGTTAAGTGAAATGAATCAGACAAAGAAAGACAAATACTGTATTATTTCACTTATACATGGAATCTAAAAAAACAAAATGAATAAACAAACAAAAAGCAGAAACAAACCCATAAATACAGATAACAAACTGATGATTGCCAGGGGGAGAGGATTGGGGGGATGGCCAAAATGGGTGAAGGAGAGTGGGAGATACAGGCTTCCAGTTATGGAATGAATAAGTCACAAAGATAAAAGGCACCACATGGGGAATATATTCAATGGTACTGTAATAGTGTTGTAGGGCGATAGATGGTAGCTACACTCATGAGCATAGCATACAGTATAGAGCTGTTGAATTACTGTGTTGTATACTTGAAACTCGTGTAACGCTGTATGTCAACTGTACTCGAGATAGGAAGGAAGGAAGGAAGAAAGAAGGAAGGAGAAAGGGAAAGAAATAGAGAAAGAAAGAAAGAGAAAGAGAAATTTTATAATTTGAAGGAGCTATGAAGAAGAGAAGAGACTGTGGATAATTTCACATATATATGAATATGAATATGTATATATAACATATATATAAATACTGAAAGAATCTGAAAGGAAAGACAAACACATAAATAGCAAGATTGTCTTAGCCTGCATTTTTCTTGATATGAAGGCCTTGTGCAGACACTTATACTGGAAAGTGATTCCAGTGAGTACTTAGGTTGGGAACAGGAGATTGAACAGGGAAAGAGGGAGACACAGACGTGTCTTTGGGCTGGTCACTGCTGAGACTCCATCCTGGGGAAGGCTCTCAGAAACCGTAGCATGCACAGCAACCTCTTCTGCCTTAAGTACAGAAGGAAAGTGTGTTTGTGCATTTGCCCTCATGCCTATTGATCAAGGTTGTCCCATGGACTATTCCTTCCCTCAATTCCAGGTTTGCCTATATGTCAGATGACTAGTGAGTTTCTGTAGGTGAAGAGGAGCCCCAGGGAGGAAAGTAAGACATGCCAGCTACTGTCAAGTTCAGCCTACATTCCTCCCTAAACTGTGCCATTTGTTGATCATATCACTTTCAGCTAAGATCTTTATTAGGAGCAGCTTCTCAGTTCAAGGATCAATTGTTCATAAAGCTATGAGCTGCCCCAAGAAAGCACAAATAGCATGGAGAGTAAACCAAAGTTAGAGCAAATAAGATGGCCTTTGCTGATAGCAGCTCCCCGTTCCTTACCTTTTTTTCAGGCCACCCTATATTTAGTGAGCTTTGTATATCAGATGCTGCATTATGTACTTTACAAGGATTACATATCTTGTTTAATCCTCATGAGGTGAGCATTAGGGAGAAATCGAGAACAAGCTCTCCTACAGAGAAAACACAACAAACGAACAATTATGTAAAACTTAGCTCCCTAAGGGTGAATTTCCTGAAAGTGGTAAGATCTAGAAAATCTGAGAGAAAAAAGGAACAAAACAAATTCTCTTGGGCTTGGGGGGTATGGAGGATGGAGTTGGATGTTAGGTATCCAGCCAGTAGTTGAAGTGGAGCTGTTTGACCAGGAAATCATTTGTTTTCTTGGTCAAAGAGGAATTTGTCAGACCTCCAAAGTGTTTGAGGATGATAAGTGTCCCAGGAAAAGTGTCCCGCTCCTCCTTCTTTGTCTTGTAGAGAAAAGACCGAGGACAGCTGTTCCAGGATGGTTCCCGGAGTACAGAATAGCCATGATGGAAAAGCACAGTGTGGGTAACTCTTGGCTTGCACAAACGAGGTGTTCCAGCCTCTATGCTGACTCTCCCAAAATTTTCAGACAGGGCAAGGTCTCCTGAGAGCAGAATGACTGGTGATTACAAATTTTATAAAGCTTCACTGGATCACATGGTTACTAGAATCCTGAGTTAGAAATGCATTTGGGTTGAGGAAATACTTTTTTTTTTTTAATATTTTATTGATTTATTTGACAGAGAGGTAGAAAGAGAGCACAAGCAAGCAGAGCAGCAGGGACAGGGGGAGAGAGAGAAGCAGGCTCTCCGCTGAACAGGGAGCCCGATGCAGGGCTCAATCCCAGGATCCTGGAATCATGACCCGAGCCGAAGGCAGAGACTTCAACCCACTGAGCCACCTGGGCGCCCCCAAGGAAATACTTTTTACCTAGTAGAGATTACATGTATCATTAAACAGATTATGAAATCAGTATCATTTATGAGATCAACTTTCTCCCAGCTATCCAGGCTGAAAGTGTTAGAGTCCTCTGAAAATTTCTCTCTCTCCTTTATAGATAGAAGAGGTCACCAAATCCAACATTAGAACCAATCCCACCCAGTGATTCTTTTCCTTTCCATGCCCTGACATCTCCATGGCATAGCTCATGGTCTGGGAAGCAGGTAGGAGGAAAGCATGGACTCTGAGAAAGGCATTCCAGATGTGCATTTTGGTTTGATGTGCATTTTGGTTTTGCCATGTGACTTGGACTGACTAAACTTTCTGCCCCTCAAGTTATTCTTATAAAATGGGATTAATACTTCTTACTTTGTAGAGCTACTGTGAAGTTTAAATGAAATAACATCTATAGAAGTGCAGGTAACTAAAGAGTGTAGTCCCAATTGTACATTTAGATGTGACAATTAGCAAAAAAGAGATATAGGGATAGTCACCAAAATGTTAATGATGTTTTTGTATTGAGATGGTGGATTTAAGGGTTTGTTTTTTTCATTGCATCTTTGTGCTTTTTTATACCTTTTAAATTTCCACAATGAACATGTATTACTTTTGTAACTAAAAATCATAAATTTGAATTAATATTCCATCAAACCTTTAAGAACCAGCTGAGTTGATACTCCTTTTATTAAAACTTTCCAGATCTTCCCATTGGCAGAGATCCTTCTCTCAGCAAGTTACAGAATCACTCTGAGACCTAGCTTGCTCCCCTGTAAAATGAGGACTGGATGCCTGGGTGACTCAGTCATTTCAAGACCTTGGGGTCATGAGATCAAACCTCACCTCAGGCTCCACACTTGGAGTGCAGTCTGCTTGAGATTCTTCCTCTCCTTCTGGCCCTTCCTCCACTCAAGCTCTCCCTCTCAATAAATAAGTAAATAAAATCTTAAAAAAAAATAGAACGGGGGTGCCTGGGTGGCTCAGTGGGTTGAAGCCTCTCTCTTCAGCTTGGGTCATGATCCTGAGGTCCTGGGATCAAGCCCCGCATCAGGCTCTCTGCTCAGCGGGGAGCCTTCTTCCTCCACCTCCCTCTCTCTCTTTATCTGCCTGCCTCTCTGCCTACTTGTGATCTCTCTCTGTCAAATTAATTAATTAATTTTAAAAATAAATAGATAAAGACTTTTAAAAATTAAAAAAAATAAAATGAAGACTAAAAACTTTAAATTTAAAATATATATACAGTATTATGTATATATAATATATAATACATAAATATATTTTATATATTATATATTGATTTTATATTATATATATCCTCTCTATATAATATTCTCTCTCTATGTATATGTATATATGTATACATACACACACACACACACATACATATATATATATCAATATCTGGGCTATAAGAAGTACTTGACAAATGCACTTTTCTTTTTTCTGACTATCAGAAACAAAAAAGCAAAAAGAACTCCTTGGATTTTTTGGACAAAATTGACAAGAGCCTAGCAGTGTTTGCTAGTGTCTATGTTTTTCCAGAATAAAAAACTGCTTCAGACACAGAATGTGCCTTTTCTCAGAGGAGCTTGATTCCTATTAGTGGAAAACCACATCTAGAGACTATAGACTGGACACCAAGATTACTCTTTGTTACTAAATTTGTCATTATTTCTAACCATTTCTGGGGTAAAACTGGGAAACTCTTTTATGTGAATATACTTCATGAGCCAAAGTTAGGAGTGTATAAGTTTTACTTACTATCTGTTACTTTATATTTGAGTTATTTTTCTCTGATACTGAATATCTTGATTCTGAATACATTGGCTTTGTCCTCTGAAGTGTAAACATATTGGCTTCTTTTACTTTCATTTTTTTCAGAGATTGCATCTTTTTTAATTCTTTGTGGTTTAACTTTGTTCTATAAATGTATAAAACATTTACATGGCTTCAGTCAAATTAGCAATAAAAAGTTCATTCAGGAAAGTCTTGAATCTATCTATCTATTTATTTGTTTGTTTGAGAGAGAGAGAGAGAGAATCTCAAACAGACTCCATGCTGAGCCCAGCAGGGGGTTGATCTCAAGACCCTGAGATTATTATTTTTTTAAAAGACTTTATTTATTTATTTATTTGACAGAGAGAGAGAGAGAGCACAAGCAAGCAGAGCAGCAGGCAGAGGGAGAGGGAGAAGCAGGCTCCATGCTAAGCAGAGAGCCCAGTGTGGGGCTCAATCCCAGGACCCTGGGATCATGACCCATGCCAGAAGCAGATGCTTAACCGACTGAGACACCCAGGTACCCCAAGACCCTGAGATTATGATTTGAGCCAAAATCAAGAGTTGGACACTTAAACAACTGAGCCACCCAGGTACCCCTATCTTTCTTTTTTAATTGAAGTATGGTTTACCCACAATGTCATATTAGTTTTGGGCATACGATATAGTGATTCAACAACTTACACATTACTCAGTGCTTGGTAAGTGTAGTTACCATGTTGCCATACAAAGTTATTACACTGTTATTGATTATTTTCCCTATTCTTCCAGATCACTTATATCCTGAGTATATAAAAGTCTTTTGGGAGCTCATCTTTATGGAGGCTGGAAGTCAGCCCATTTAGCAAATGTAGGGCTGATGTATTTTTAGTGAGCAATATTTTTCTCTAGACTTGATCTTACTCCTACACTAGAATATCTTGCTGTCTTGATAGCTTTTGATGCTTTCACAAGATTTTTAAGAATATATCTTCCTCTACCCCCCCAAAACACAAGACCAAAATCAGACGCTTTGTTGACCAAAAGGAGTCAGACATAGCCAGCTCTGTGGGCAAGCATGGATTAGCTGGTTGTCTCTGACTGAAGATCTTTCACAGGTTGCCATCAGAGTGAAGCCATGGCTGCAGTCATATCAAGGCTCAGCTGAGAAAAATGCATTCCAAGTTCACTCTTTTTTGTTGCTAGAATTATTTTCACACACTCACATCCACAGCTGTTCCTTAGCCTGTGGGCCTCTGCAACAACATGGCAGCTTGCTTCATCAGATCGGGCAAGTGAGAAGAGTCAGAGAGAGAAAGAATCCACTCTCTTGTGATGGAGTCTTGGAAGGAACATCACATTTCTTCTGCTGTTTTCTATGCCTGAGAGGCAAACACGCATTCCAGCCCCATGCAAAGGGAGATTACACAGGATATGACTATAAGGAGGTGGGGATTATTGAGATCTACTTGGAAAGCTATCTTCATATAAATGATACCAATTACATGAAGTTCAAGTACAGGAATATCTAATCATTAGTAAAATAAATCAGAATACTGGTTTCTCAGTAGAAATGCAGAATTAAATGGTTAGGGTCATAAGGAACTTCTCTGGGTTGACGAGGATATTCTATATTTTGATTACTATGTGTGTTTCATGGGGATACACTATTATTAAAACTCATTGTACTGTACATTTAAAGTCTGTGTGATTTACTGCATGTAAATTATACCTCAATTTCAAACAAATTTTATTCTACAATTAATGAATGTAGATAAATTAACCTTCCATATTACCAAAAAATGGAAGTGGCACCTCACTTGTGTGCTTGATTTTAGACCAAAGTTCCACCTTTACCTCTCAATATTACAAAATATATTCAGGGGTGCCTGGGTGACTCAGTTGGTTAAGTGGTCAGCTCTTGATTTTGGTTCAGGTCAGGATCTCAGGGTCCTGGGCTGGAGCCCTACATCGGGCTCCATGCTCAGCGAGGAGTCTGCTTGAGGATACTTTCTCTCTCTCCCTCTGCCCTTCCCCCTGCTCCTGCTTGCTTGCTCTCTCTCTTTTAAATAAATAAATAAATCTTTCATACACACGCACACACACACACACACACATTTACATATTCAACCCCATTTAATAAGTTAAAGAATTACATGCCAATATCTGACTGTGGATTCAGAAAAACTTTTAAATTAATTTGTCTTTTACCACTCACACGAGTACCTCCATGTGTTTGAAAATCAAGTTCTTCAGTTGTAGAAATGTTTTTACTAGTCTACATTTGCTGTTGTTATCACCTCCACTCAAGAAATGCAACTAAATGAGTGATGTTATTATAGTAGCAATAAACATTAAATACAGTGTAAAACTTTTAAACACATTTTGTAGTCTTTTAAAAATTTTTTATCTTATATATATACACATGTATATATAGTGTGTATATATATATATATATATATATATTAAAAACAACTATATAGGGGAGCCTCGGTAGCTCAGTCAGTTAAGCATCCAACTCGTGATTTTGGCTCATGTCGTGATTTCATTGGTCATGATGCCGAGCCCCATGCTGGACTCTGTGCTCAGTGTGGAGTCTGCTTGGAGTTCTCATTGGCCCTCTCCTTCTGCTCCTCCTCACCCTACTGTCTCTCTCTTTCTCTTTCTCTAAAATAAATAAATCTTTTTAAAAAATCTGTTTAAGCTGGAAAGCTATCATAAGCATACTTAAATCAGCAAATTTTTTAAATGTTTATTTTTTATTGAGGTATAATTTGCATATAACATTATGTAGTTTAAGGTGTACGACATAATGGTTTGATATTTGTATACAACCCAAAATGATCACAACAATAAGTTTAGTTAATCCATCACCATATATAGTTACAAAATGTCTTTCTTTTTTTTTCACATGATAAGGGCTTTTAGGACCTATACACTTAAACAACTTTCCAAAATGCAATACATTATGGCTAACTAGTCACCGTGCTGTGCATTATATCCTAGGACTTATTTATTTTATAGCTGGAAGTTTGTACCTTTTGGCCCCCTTCATCCATTTCACCCATGCCCCCCACCCCTCTGATAACAACCCATCTGTTCTCTATACAGTATTCTTAAGGCTCAATAAATAATAATGAAAATTTTCCCTGCCATACGTGTCTAGCAACTCCACATAGTATGGAGACAAATAGTTTGAGAAGTGGCCTCTGAAACTGGGATCAAAAACACAAAAGCTTAAGGCTGGCCCAGATATGGGCCCAAAGGAGGCCTCAGATTCAGGACACAAGGTCGAGGCCAAAGGTCAAAAAATATCTTGAGGTGAAAGAGTTAAGCAAAGAATTAAATACAGAGGAAACACAATGAATATGCAAATGTGTGGAATAATATTTAACCCCCTGCATCATTAGAAATGACAATTAAGTAAATAAAATACTACATACATGTCAATAAGTAAATTGAACTTGAAGCTGTTACTCAGTACTCCTGAGGGTGCAGTAAACCTCACACTCTCCCTTCATGCCCTAGTGGGGTCCTGGAATCACTGGCAACTTTTCTTGCTATGCATTCTGAACAAAGCAGGTTAGTGGTTCCCTAGGGCTGGGGGTGGGACTGGAAATTGACTAGAAATGGGATGAGGGCTCTTTTGGGGTGAAGGATACATTCTCAAACTGGATTTGGTGATGCTGGCACAACTCTGTACATTTACAAAAAAAAATTAAATTATACACTTGCAATTGGTGAATTTTATGGTATTTAAATAACACCTCACTAAAATCTTTTTTAAAGATTTTTTTTTTATTTATTTGAGAAAGAGAGCAGGAACTGGGGGACAGTGACAGAGGGAGAAGGAGAAGCAGGGTCCTGGCTGAGCAAGGATCCCAATGCAGGGATGGATCCCAGGACCCCAGAATTATAACCTGAGCCAAAGGTAGCTGTTTAACCAACTGAGCCACCCAGGTGCCCTAATAAATCTGTTTTTTTAAATTGACAGAGCTAGGACATAAATCCAGACCATCTGATTCCAGAAGCCACCCTTACACAATAGTTGCCTTCACAGCAGGAGAATAAACCACAGTTGGAAAATGCAAGTTGTCTACATGTCACTAATTTCCTCATTTGGCTTCCTAGATAAAATACACAGTACTAGACCATTATCTTCAAAACTGTACACATGGTAACACTATCTGCCCCCTGCTCCTCAAGCCAATACTGTAAGTTTGAGACCGGAAGGCATGAACAACTCAGTCTAGAAGAGTTGCCCAAAATAGAAGTCCCCAGTCCCCTGGAAAGTTTCTGAAAAAGAAACTGCCACCCTCAAGTAATTGTCAGTATCCCTAAAAAAGCCAGATTGCACAATAGCATTCCATCCCAAAGCCACAAGTGCTAAGAGAGAGCATAGAGTGGAGTCTACCAAATGTGGGATTTCCATTGTTCTCTCTCCATGGAGTCGGGACACTCTTCTTTCCTAGCATCAGAGTGTGATAATATGCATGGAGTATTGCCAAACCAAGCCTCAGTATTGAGTTTTATTGGGGCTCCATTACATAGGTATGACTGATTGCCAAGATGGCTGATCTCAGTCACCAGCCTCCCCGGGCCTCACCCACAATCCCCACCCTAAACCACCTTATTGGTCTTCCCACTGTGGCTAGCCTCCATCCTAAATCACACTGTCAGGCTATCCAGTATGACCTGAAGACACCAGGCAAACATAACCTTTCTATCAGATATAATACTCAAAGGGCATAGAAGTGCCTAGAAGTCCAAAACAAAGGCCAGACATCTGTTTGTGTAAGGTCACATTCTTTACTGCACAGACTGCCTCTTCTGGGCACACTCTCTGAGCCACCACTCTGAATGTGAGCCAGGGCAGTAGCCTCTGGTCTTGTCAGCGTCAGTCAAACCTCTGCTCTAAAATCAAGTTGGGAACCCAGGATTCTTGGCTTAGCACACCTGGGTAGAGCCTCTGTCCTATGGATGGGGATTTGTAGACGGAGGCCCTATTCTCCTCCAGCACTCACTGGGAATTGAGCCTCTCTGACTTGGAGAAGATGAGAAACATTGGTGGCCTGCACCTCCTAATCAGATAATTCTTGACTAGGAACTGGGAGGAGGCCATCTCCTCGGCCACACCAACTTGGGGATGGAGCTTCCATCAAGCTGAAGTAAGGGAGGGAAGAGGATGGATGTGGGTCAAGGCTCCAAGGCCACACTCTCCTTACCAAGTTTACTAGGTTTTCCTGAATCAATGTTTCCTCATTTGCTACATGCCCCTATGATAATTTCCAGAGATCTTAAATGGTTGTTTTGTATCATTTTCTCTAGTTTTGTATGTTTCACTGGAGAGTGGTTCTGCAAAGCTCCTCCCACTGCCATCCCACCTCTGCACAGACTTTTACTATTACATTCCAGGCAAGCAGTCACAGAATTTGAAGAATAAGGTTCTGTACTGTGACGCAGTTGAGGATCCACATCTCCGTTCTGAGGAAGTTATGGCAGGGAAGCCAGCTGCCTGTCGCCAATCTCCCTCATGGCTCTTTCTTGCTCTCCCTCTTTCTGGCCCTGCACTCAGCTGGCCACCACTGGCTGAAGGATGACCCCTACCCCCAGGGGGTAGATGCAAAAAATGCTCCGGGTGCATCCACACCCATTCAGGCAACATACCTCCACGAGGAGAAAGGCCAATAATGGAACAACTTCCTGAGGAAAGCACTAATCTGGAAATTTCTCTTTCCCTCTAATTCAGGGTTCCTTCCCTTTTTTCATGCCATGGACCCCTGCAGATGGTTACAACCTCCTTCCCTAAATAATGGTTTTAAATGCCTAAAATAAAATACATAAAAATAGGGGAGCCTGGGTTCACTCAGTGGCTCAGTGGGTTGAGCCTCTACCTTCAGCTCAGGTCATGATCTCAGGGTCCTGGGATCGAGCCCCACATTGGGCTCTCTGCTTGGCAGGTAGCCTGTCTGCCTCTCTGCCTCTCTGCATATTTGTGATGTCTCTCTCTCTCTGACAAATAAATAAATAAAATCTTTTCTTAAAAATGCATAAAAATATAAAGGAAACCAATTACCAAAAAAAAGCTATCACCGTATTTTTCTAAATATGATATACTAAACACCTGCTTCTTTGGGGACATATTAAATAGCAAGAACTAGTGGAAGGTCTAATCATTTAGAATCCTCAGTGGGACATAAATGATTTTTTTGCAGAAACTCTACAGTGATATGAAAATATCTCAATATTTTCTCAATATGCAATATTTATCTCAATATCCTGACAACAAAATCAGAAATACAGCTAATACATGGTTTTGTCTACATTTTCCAGTGAAAAATGCTAAATTGGTTTAGAGAAAATCAAGACGTGTTCTTTCCCTATCCCCATTCCCCTGACCCCTAAAGCTTATGAGTGCCTGACTAAGACCCAATACTAGGAGTATGATCTGAACCAGTCATCTGGTGGGGGTGGGGGTTGCTTCTCAAGCCACCTGGGCAAAAATACAGATTCTGTTTGTGTGCACCGTGATAGTCTGCCTCTCTCACAAGTCCCCCCAGGTAATGCTCATATTCTGGCCCAGACTGTGGACAGGCATCGTGGGAAAAGTCTCTGAGGCTCTTCATGGGAGGAGTGGAGGGAAGAGTCAGAAGGCACGTAGACAGTGTGTCCTGAACCTGAGCATCCCCGGGAAGGGCTTGGGATTTTCTGACTTTTTCCTAAGGGGCGTGCTTTCTTTGCCCATGTTTCCATGTCTGATGACAGAAAGGCAACAGAGATTCTGAGCTGCCGAGACCCTCGGTTTCCTGAAAGCTGTCACAGAGCAGCAACTCCTGGTCAGCTAGGTTGTTGACCCCTGCCAAGTCCCAGCATTCAAAATATATCCCCAAGTACACATATCCATTCGCCGAAAACAAAAATGATCCACAAGGCAAGGAACCAAGACTCAATTTGAAGTGGTCTTCCTCCCTTGTCCCCACCTGGTAAATTCCTAGTCAGCCTTTCAATATGCCTTCTCTGTAGAGTGATGCTGTCTTGAGAGTTCTTCCCTATGATAATTAGAAATAAGAATGATAATAATAATATTATTATTAACAACAGTAACTAACTTTTACTGGTCACTAGGGGTCAAGCAATGCGAAAACACTCTCCATGCGTTATCTCGTTTAATTCTTACAATAACACTTGGAGGAAGGTGCTGTCTTCATCTGATGGATTGCATGGCTGTAGGCTGAGGAAGGAAAAGGCCTGTAGTTACCATCTCTGTGCCTTGCACACCTGCTCTGTCCTAGCACTTGCCACACACCCAAGCGGGTGTCCATCCATGTGCATCCCTGTGTCCCGCACAAGATTTTGCACACTGGCAAGCTGAGAAGTTATTTCCTGGAACACAGGAAAGATTATATTAATGCTTATGGCCACCTCATGCCTGAATGTGGAAGGATGACATATGCAGAAAATCAGATAGACCAGGACACTCAGACATTGGTGAGGATCTAATCAGAGCTAATTCAGCAACGAAACACACAAGCCCCCAGGAGATAATTTCCAGCAAGCACAGGAGTGCTATTTCGGATTTCACAGAAGGTTACTTTAAAACCATATACAAACTTTACTCAGGACAAAGAGTCACCGGATTTAAGCAAGTGGTGATGAGAAAAAATTGGAACCAGAACCAAATACAAAGCCAAGAGAATCCACGTCTTCTGAGAAAGTTCACAGAAACCTTCAAAATTCTCTGAAGGAAAAACCTGTCCCTGAGGAATATCCAAACAAGACTCTGAGCAAAGCACAACCTGAATCCGGCTCCCGGAGAGACAGCTGAGGGGAAATGAATTATTCCCAGAAGAAATACAAATGTTTGGAAAAGAAAATTAGTGCCTAATCGGTGAAATCAACAGCCTGTTGGATGAAGTGGGGCAATTCAAAGGAAAAGAGGTTGAAATTTCCAGACTCTAATCTAGTCACAGAGAAGCTTTTACAAGAAGAAGCCGAGACTGATGGTAATCAGCAGTTAGTTGTAGAAGTAACTGAGGATATGAAAGGAGGGCGATAAAGAGCGGCTTCTGAGGGTGGGCGCTCCTCTCCCTAGCGATCTGCTCCCTCTCCTTGATCTTGCTCTTCCTCAATCCTTAGGACAGCTTGTCCAGGCAACGTCTGCATCTGTGGCGGGCTCTGCCCAGTTACTCCCGGCAGAAGATGCGCTGTCTGGGGTCTCCGGCATCGGAGTGTGCTTTGTGACCAGATGTTATCCCTGACCCGAGACAAACACCTGTGCTCTCACAGAGGGTACACCCAAACCTGTGGTTTTAAGCTTATTTTGTAGCTGAAAAACAATGAAGTTGAAAAGAAAGGAGAAAACTAAATTCAAACAATTGTTGGGGGCGGGGAGAAGAACTGACTTAACACTCTGGAATTATTGACATATTATTGACTTCACCATTTTCCTGAGGGACACATACTATAAATATAACTGTGTGTATATGTATATATATACATTATATATATAATATATAACTCTTCTCTAAACTAAGTTCAATTCTTTAAGGAAACTCAGCTGTCCAAAACTCCAGTATTTGAGATACATTTGATATGCAAGGAAAATATTAAAACATCAGGAAAAAGTCCAAGTTAACAAATGGTGTCACTGTTATTTGCAATACAATAGGCAGAAGTAAGCCAGATATCAAGGATATTAAACTAATTTTCTTTGTCCTATCCAGGATGGCTTTTACAATATCTTTCAGTAAGAAAAAAAGAAATCTGGAGACCTGAGGCATGAGGCTACATTTCCTCATTAGCCTCCTTGATCGTACAAATCCCTTTCATACCACCTCTCCACACCCAGCTTCCTCAACTAATCTTAATTCAAAAACCAGATTGGAGCTCCCACCACCGTCACAGGGCAGGAAGCTGGGTCTTTAGGGATCTTCTAGAAACTGCAAATGCTGCCAGGCTGCTCGTCGTGTGCCCTCTGCTGGCCACACATGGAAGCAGGAGAAGTCTCCACAGAAAGGTAAAAAAAAAGGGTCATGTAAGAAAAGGCCAAGAAAAAGATTCAGGGTGATTGCAGAAGAAAAAAAACAAAAACAAAATAAGAATCCCCAACAAGGCATCCTGGCTATGAAAACAAACAAAGGATTGACCATATTAAGAGTAGAAAAACACAAAATCATCTTCAAGGATTCGGAAAATAAAAACCAGAAAACAATTGTTGGAAGAAAGCAAAAATGTGCTGCCGTTTTATTTGTCAATGAGAAAATGAGAAGTGGGTTTTCACAGTTTTCAAATCTTAGCATTTTTGGCCTCTGGGCTTCAGGACTGATGCTCAAGACACAGGAGGAGGAGGTGGACACAACAACTCGGGGGCCCCACGGTCACACTCTAGAAGTTTTTCCAAAGTAAGGTTAACCAACGAAGGACTCCTAGAACTCAACAACAAAACACACAACCCAATTCAAAAATGGGCAAAGGATTTAGAAAGCCATGTCTCTAAAGACATACGAATGGCCAACAAGCACATAAAAAAATGTCCAACATCACCAAGAATTAGGGAAATACAAATCAAAACCCCAATGACACAATCACCTCACACCCATCAGAATGGCTACCACAAAAACAAAACAAACAAAAAGCCCCCCAGAAAATAACAAGTGAGACAAGATGTGGAGAAACTGGAGCCCTTGCACGAACGTAAAATGATGCAGCTGCTATAGGAAATGGCAAGGATGCCCCGACCGTGGGGTTTAGAGAGCTTGGGGCTGGCAAGCTCATCAGTGTGTGGGAGGGCGGTGGGCCCAGAGAGGGCATGGAAGCTCCAAGATCCTTCCCACACCTCTTCCTATGCATCTCTTCTTTCTGGCTGTTGCAGAGCTGTATTCTTTGTAAGAAACCAGTAACAGAGAGTTGAGTACTCTCCCTGAGTTCTGTGAGCCATTCCAGCAAATTATCCAACCTGAGGGAGGGAGTGTGCAAACCCCTGATTCATGGCCAATTGGTTAGAAGCATAGGTCACAACCTGGGACTTGGGATTGGCATCTGAAGTGGGGACAGTTTTATGGGACTGAACCCTTCACCTGCGGGGTCTGCCCTCCCTCCAGGCAGTTAGAATTTAATTGAATTGTTGGACATGTAGTTGGAGTCCAGAGAGAAAGAGAATTCCTTGATAGGAGGGAAAAACTCCACACATTTGATGTCAAAAGTGTTCTGAATATAAAGGAAACAAATTTTAATATCCAAAAGAATTAAAAGTAGGGTCTCGAAGACACATGAGTACACCCATGCTCTTAGCAGAGTTATTCATAAATAGCCGAGTGTCCATTGATAGATGAATGGGTAGCCCGAATGTGGTATATCCAACCATATGATAGAATACTATTCAGCCTTCAAAAGGAAGAAAATTCTGACATCTGCTACAAGGATGAACCTTGAGGACATTACCTTAAGTAAAGTAAGCTAGGCACAGAAAGACAAACACTGTGCAATTCCATGTAGATATCTAGAGCAGTCATATTCATAGACACAGAAAGTAGAATGATGGTTGCCAGGGGCTATGCTGAGTTACCATTTCATGGGTGCAGAGTTTGTTTTGCAAAATGGAAATATTCTCGAGATTGTTTACACAACAATATGAATATACTTAACACTGCCAAACTATACATTTAGCAATGGTTAAGATAGTAAATTTTATGTTCTATGTGTTTTACAATTAAAACTAAAATTTTTTTGAAAGATAATTGGAAACAATGCATCAATACAGTCACTCCTTCATTTGCTGCTCTGCCCCACAGCTGGCTCAGCTTCTAGAAACTTAGAAAGTGAAAGCTAGCAAGGGTTTGGAGATCCAGTTCAACTTTACAGATTAAAACAATGGAGGTCACAGTAGCAAGGTAACCTGAGAAGGTATCAGGTGGGTAGTGATGGAGATGGGATTACAAGGCTCCTGTCCACCAGACTGGAGCCTTACCCTACACCACAACCCCAACAAGGATGGCCCATTGCTTTATTTTACGTAGGCTCCATACCCAGCGCGGGACTTAAACTCATGACCCTGAGATCAAGAGTCATATGCTCTTCCAACCGAGCCAGCCAGGACCCCAGTCCATTCCTTGATGGAAATGAAAATAATAATGCTTATCCGTTCAGGGCTCCTTCCCACACACCACTGCTCTGGGAGGTCAGATGAACCTATGATGAAATGTGCCTTTGGTTAAAATCAAGGTGATTGGAACTTCAAAGGCCCCTGAACAAACCTGGGGAGATGGGGAGAGAAATATGAGCTACTTAAATGTGAACAGGGCACTTGGAGAGTTTTTTTGTTTTGGGGGGTTTTTGTTGTTGTTGTTGTTGTTGTTCCCATTGAGTTATTTTGTAATAGTTTCCAGCATGAGCCTTAAAAGGAATATCACCCTTCAGGCAGAGTCTTTCTGCCTATCTAAATAATGTCACAGTATGACACCTGCCTATAAATTATTTTTTATTTTACTTTGATGATCGGGAAAAGATATCAACATATATGATGAAATCAGAGCTAACAACTAACTTGTAGTTGATGGGCTAATTTTATTAAAATAAGGACATGTTTGTTTAAACTGAAAACTGTTCTCACTGGCACTCTGCTTTGTCTGGGATCCTTGAAATTAAGGCCAAGGTGCTGATAATAATGACTCTCACACCGTCGGCCATTTCCGTCCTCTTAAATGCACATGGTACTGGGGGGGACAGCAGCTCAGAGATGCGGCTAGCCGACCAATCAGTTCTCTGCCCGCCCAAAATCCTTGGTTGCGGTCCCTTTCCTCATTGGTTTCCTCTGAAAGATTCGCTTTCAGATGGTAAGGCTTTGCCCAAATAAGCTTCCCAGGGCTGGCGATGGCTCGCTGTGCAGCAGCATGTGAGGTAGATTCTCTTCGCAGATGGCAGATGCTCCTGCTGTGCTTTCACCGGGTGTCTGAGTGTTGTCCGTGACCAAAACGTCTGGCTTCAGGTTCCTACAGCGGGGATGCCCCATCCCCAGCCCCGCCCCCCAGTCCCGCCCCGCCCCGCCTATGGTCCCAGTCCGCAATCCTGCCTCAGATTCTAACTCTTCAAAGCCTGAGGAATGTTTTCTTCGTCCACAGGTTGTTTAGGGTTCAACTGGCCGCTCAGAGTTAAAAAGGAGTATCTCAAGCCCCCTGCCATGCTGAAAGGAGAAAAAAAGTGCAAATAAATAAACCTCACAGGTAGTATCCCTGGTCTGTACAAAATATACCTCTTTATAGATCTTGCCAGAAGGGAGTGATTGAGACCCCTGTTTTTCTCCTAGCTTGTGGCTCACTTGATGAGAATTACCCCCTCTTAGTTAGAAATCTTTGGAGGCAGAAAAAGAGGAGATCAATCCCATGCAAAACTTTGGAGAGAAAATAAATATTTATTACTGAATAAACTATACTGTTATCCTAAGACAGTGTTCCATAGAACCCAAAAATGCCTTTCAAAAGTGTATCAGCCCCTCCTCCCAATATCATTAATGTATAGTGCTTTGACAGAGCAGGACCTCAGGAAGGCCCACTTCACAAAAGGGAGGCAGACAACTTAGACTTTTTTTTTTTTTTTCCTGAGAAAGACGTATGACTTAAATTCGGATCTCAGCCCCCTGAATTTTCATCACACACATCACGATCTACATGAAGGAGCATGTCATAAAAACAGATGAACGGAATGATTTAAGTAAAATTATCTTAGAAACTAAAATGTCAAAACACCTCCCGTTCCTTCACTTGCAACAGATTAATCGCACTTTTTAAAATTCATATTTTACTAAAATGAGTTCATTTAGAAATCCCACTCACCAAATATTTAACCCTACAAAGTTTAACATAGAGAAAATATAGTCTCCACCAACTAACATTCCAATGTAGGCAATGGATACATTCTGCAGAAAAAGAGAGAGGATTAGTCATTTTAAAAGGGAAGGATTTAGGGGCAAAATACATATAGATGGTAAAACCTGAGACTAAATATTGTAGTTACTTTTCCCAGAGACATACACAGTAGCTGCTCACAGAATGTTGAATGAATGAAAAAAAACCATTACATATAGCTTTCTGTGGCATGATAATTACAGAACACTGCATCATTCATGCCCCTTATAGTTAATACACAGGAAAAGAAAAAAAAAAAAAGATGTAAGCATTGAGCTGTAATCAGCTTTCCAGATCCCATCTCTTCAGCATCACTGGCTGGTAAATTTTATCATACTGAACCCTAAACTTGCATGGATTAGACATCCAGCAAATTCCAAGCAGTGCCCTGCCCTGTGTATTCTAGGAGGGTCCAGGCGGCCAACAGACAGTCTACTGCTAGAGCAGACAGTCTTTCTCACTCGCTCTATTGGTGTGATTGGAAAATCAAAGCAACTGTGGGACAGAGCACAGAACACCCCGCCCTCCTCTTCACTGCTGTGTTTATTCAGACACACAGACACAGACACACTTACACACAGTCCATGAGTTTAGTACCTTATACATTGTGCATATATCTACATTAAAAACAGGTCTTCACAAGGCTTCCCTTTCTTAGTCAACAGGTTCTCCCAGAACCAAGTTTACAAACAAGGCACCTAACAAGGCATCTTGGTGAATACAGAGATTTGGGCATTTTTTTCTGCTTTGTTTACTTCATTTTCTCAGACCCTCCCCTCTAAGACCATCCTCGAATTAAAGGTCGTAATTTGTCTCTTCTTTTTAAATTAGCAAGCCCTCCCTCTCGTTCATGGATTAGGGGATGAGAAGATCTAAGAAGAGGTGACCCAGGTACAGCTGCGAAGGTCACAAGTCTGCACGCTTTCTCTACCCACCCACCCTCATCCCCGCCCCGCCCCCATTGCAACCATAAAATCTAACCCTGCTCCTCTTGTGAAGACTGGATTCACAGCCAGTTCCCCATTTCCCAAGGCTTCACCTGCTTACCTTGATGGCTCCAACCACTGCTGTTGTGAGGGCCGAATTGTAAAAGCTGCACAGAACTGTGGAATACATCAACAGAAACCTGGGGCAAGGAGGAAATGCTTGGATGCGCGCCTGACTCGTGGGGCAGAACAGATTAAGAAAAGTCTACGTATCACCAACCCACAAGTACTTCAAACAAATGGAGACAACCCTACCATGAAGAGTTTATAACCTACATCTTCAAACACCCCCATTTCAATTCCAGCTTTCTACAGGAAAAATGGCCCAGCTGGGCACTGGCCAAATTTTCTGCCTTAGGACTTCTTTTCATTCTGTCTGTGCATTTCCCATTATGTTTCCATGTAAAGGCGGAAAGAATGGGGAGTTTCTTTTAATGGTCTGAAATCTTTTAACAGCTGGGTCACAGCAATGGTCTTTAATCCCTGGGGTGCATCAGAATCGCCAGGCACACTTTGTAACACACAATGATGCCTGACAGCAGTTCTCCCTCAGCTGGTTTGAGGTGGGTCCCTCGGCTGGGCACAGCATCGAAGCTCCAACAGGTAATACGAATGTGCAGCCACTGAGAACCACTGGTGTGCAGAAGGGAAAATCAACAAGGGATTGCTGGCTTTGGATGGAAGAGACTGAAATTGATGGATTCCACAGTAATCAGACCACAAAAAGAAAAGGCATCCAGTCTGGTAAGGAAGAAGTCAAACTTCCACTGTTTGCAGATGACATGATACTATATACAGAAGATCTGAAAGACTTCACCAAAAAACAGCAAGAACTGATAAGCGAATTCAGTAAAGCAGCAGGATACAAAATCAATGTACAGAAATCTATTGCATTCCAATGCACTAATAATGAAGCAGCAGAAAGTGAAATTACAACAACAACCCTATTTACAATGCACCAAAAATAATACAAAACCTAAGAATAAACTTAACCAAAGAGGTGAAAGACCTATACTCAGAAAACTATAAAACATTGGTGAAAGAAATTGAAGATGGCACAAAGAAATGGAAAGACACTCCATATTCATGGATTGGAAGAACAAATGTGGTTAGCATGTCCATACAAAGCAATCTACACATTTAATGCAATCCCTATAAAAATATCCATAGCATTTTTCACAGAACTGGAACAAACAATCTTAAAATCTGTATCGAACCACCAGAGACCCTAAGTAGCCAAAGCAATCCCATAAAGCTGGAGATATCACAATTCTAGACTTCAAATTATATTACAAAGTTGTATCAATCAAAACAGTATGGTACTGGCACAAAAACAGACATATAGACCAATAGAACAGAATAGAAAACCCATAAAGAAGTCCACAATTATATGGTCAATTAAATGTCGACAAAGGAAGCAAGAATATTCAAGGGAAAAACAGTCTCTTCAACAAACAGTGCTGGGAAAAATAGACAGCAACGTGCAAAAGAATGAAACTGGTCCACTTTCACCATACACAGTAATACTCAAGATGGATGAAGGACCTAAATGTGAGACTTGAAACCATAAAAATCCTAGAAGAGAACACAGTAATTGCTTTGACATTGGCCATAACAACATCTTTCCAGATAGGTCTCCTGAGACAAGGGAAATAAAAGCAAAAATGAACTATTGGGACTACATCAAAATAAAGAGCTTCTGCAAAGCAAAACTGTAAAGTTTGTAATTATTAAGTTTTTATAGATTTTGGAGACTACACCTTTATCAGATCATTTGCAAATACCTTCTCTCATTCAAAAGGCTGCCTTTTAGTTTTGTTAGACAAAGAAAAATACCATATTATCTCACTCATATGTGGGATTAAAAAAAAACAAAGTAAGTGAGCAAAAGGGGGAAAAGGGGGAGCCAAACCAAGAAACAGCCTCTTAACAATAGAGAACAAACTGATGGTTACGAGAGGGGAAGTGGGTGTAGGGATGGGTGAAACAGCTGATGGGGATTAAAGACAAAAGAAAGGAAAAGGAGAAAGAAATTAATGGATTCCACATGCCAATAACACTCCTGTGCCCTGTGTCCAAAGTTAATTCACCAGCCATTCAACATTGATCTCTATATTGACACTTACTGCTAAGAAAATGACTAAGGAATTGTGACCAAACACCAATCAAAAAAAAAAAAAACATATATATAATATATATATGAATACAGAATCCAATCAGAAGAAATATGTTCATTCCAATCAAGAAGTAAAGAAAATTAGCTTCAACCTAAGTGGGGCACAAAATTCAATCCACCCATAAAAGATACAAAGAGATCATAAGGTGTGTTGGATTTTAAAACTAAATCCCAGTTAAGAGGCATAAGCCTGAATCCCCATGGGCAGAACAGAGGGAATCAGACTCTTAGGAAAGGGCTCAGCCTATGTCCCTATGTGTTAGGTAGTCTCTTCTGAAAAAATTTAGTGCCCAGTCCCCAGTCCAGGCCAGAATCTCTCTTAATAACAGAATCCAGATCACAAATCAACACAGTAACCACTCGGCCTGAGTGTGTTTCTTACCAGGATGGATGGTAAAGAAAAAAAAATCTTAAGAGCTAAAGCACAGCAAGCTTTTATGTTAAGGAAGAAATTCCATTATAAACTTAAATTCTGTAATCTTCAGAATTACTATATGTCTCTGTGATGAAAGTAATTACAATAATTTGACAAATTACAGGAACCGACATCTTGGCCTCTGTGGTTTGAAACTGAAATGTACAATGGGATTAGACTTGCAGCTTTCATTGGAGAGAAGTAAGAAAACCTGTGTCAGTCTGAACACAGTATTTGACATTTAAAAGAAGCTGATTTACCACATTTCTAAGTTGGGTTTACTAGATTTCAAAGAATTGCTTAGGTTTGTGAAGCAACCTGGCTCATAAGCTTTGCAGAGGACCTCATTAGGGCTTGAAGTAGCTGGAGAAAAATCAGGAGAATCATATTTGTAAATATAGTTTAAAATGCTTACTTTTTTTAATTCACTGAGAGGTAAAAAAAAAAAAGACCAACTTACAGTAAATTGTTTAAGAGATTTTCATCAGCTAAACTTGTGTTAATAAGCCATTAATCAAACAGTTAAATGTCCTTATGTTAATACAAAAATTGCTAGTGTCATAAATAGAGCAACAGTATTTTTTTTTTTTTAAGATTCTATTTATTTGACAGACAGAGATCACAAGTAGACAGAGAGGCAGACAGAGAGAGGAAGAGAATCAGGCTCCCCGCTGAGCAGAGAGCCCGATCCCAGGACCCTGGGATCATGACCCAAGCCGGAGGCAGAGGCTTTAACCCACTGAGCCACCCAGGCACCCAGAGCAACAGTATTTATAAATTGAACCTAAAGCCTTAAAAAATATCAAAGTTTTTTAAATGTTTATAATTTTAATAAATTCAACATGAATCCAGAACCCCAGGAAAATCCTATTCATGCATAAAATAAAAAGATTAAAAAACTCAACGTGATGTTACTGAGTGCCTACTCTGTTCAGCCCAGACAGTACGAGTAGATAACCCATAGCATCTTCCCTGGAGGAGGGAGTCTAATAAAATAATAGAGATTATAGCACAAGGGAGCGCTATAACCCAACCTAGGGACACAGAAAAGTTTCCTGCAGGCTTCCTGAATGAATGCAGCCTTAAACCCAAGGCAATCGTGGATATTATTTTTATTTTTGCTTAAAAATTCCTACTCTGGCGTTCCAATCATGCAATGTTTTCTCCATCCTACGTTTTAGTGAAACCACCTCCACCTGCATTCAGAATTGGCTGATACCTTGGATCCACGCACCATATGAGTGTGGGCAAGTAGGACACACACTCACCAGCTGGGCTGAGCACAGGAGGAGCCCCCCACCCCTTCTCTGAGGTCTGGGGGTGTCTGAAATAGCCATGTCTTAAGTAAGAGCCTCTAGACAAAAGGCTGCATTTCTCAGTATAACCAGTAGGTGTCACCAGAGAGGCTAAAATAAAACTGTAAGTAGTCTTCCAATTTTCTAAGAAACAATCTATTTCTACATGCAAATAGGCACCTATGTAGTCCTTTGGCTAAAACGACCAAGGTTCTAAACTAAAAGAACCTCCATTAACTCAGTACAAAGAAAACCAGACCACTTTTAATGCTTAAAATGTCAACTTCGGCCTGACAGTAGTTTTGATTTTAGCATCTGTGAATTTATAAAATGCAAAGATATTTAAAAATAGCTTCCTGCCATTCTGTATTTCTAAATCAGATATCATCTATGTCTACTTGAAAAAGAATAGCACATATATGTGATTCACATTCAGACAACAGATGCCAGCAGTATGCTTGGGTTTATAGGTCCCCAAGAGATGGACATGCTCATGAAGAAACCCCTAGAACAGAACTCCTGCTCCAAGGTACTTACTCTTTCTGAAAAGAAACTAACTGATTTACCCAAGTTGTATGACACACTCATGGTAGTCACAAACAGTACTCGAATGACCTCCTTTACAATGTGTCCTGGTTATCATTCTGTGAAGGTGCATTTACATAAACTCAACTTTACACTCCTCCCATCAACCACAGTGGTACCCTAGCACAGTATTCTAATTTCAGACTTCAAAGAATTTCAAGTAATCTCATCTCACCCATCTCTTGTAAGAACATACTCCTACCCAAGGCCTCAGTGGTATCCCAAGGATGCCAAAGTCATGGGGTTTATATGGTCCATCTTCCCAGAGCACCAATTTTACATTAAGCTTTGGTTTACTGGGAATGTGGGAATATTGCTCCTGTGCCCCAGCTATCCTCAGAATCCTGTTTTCTTTTATGCACACATTATAGTAATTATTAGGGATGGGTCAAGAAATAGAACATTTGTTATCCTGTGATTTAAAAATACTTGGTACTTTTGTGTTTTTACTGAGAAATATATTAGGGCTTCAATGGGACCAAAGGGTCTGCTACTGGGACAGAAACAGATTAGGATAATCATTTCCAAAGCCTGAGAGCTGGTGCCAGTTGCTGGTATGAATGAACCAGAACCCATAATTTTTCAGCAAGATTAAAAATACCTGCAGAGCTATCTTTTTTTTTTTTAAAAGATCCATTCATTTTAGAGAGAGAGTATGTGTGTCTACAAGTGGAGGGAGGGCCAGTGGGAGAGAATCTTCCAGCAGACTCCCCGCTGACCACTGAGTCCCATAGGGATTGATCTCACGCCCTGAGATCATGATTTGACCAGAAATCAAGAGCCAAACACTTAACTGACTGAGCCACCCAGATGCCCCAGAGCTAACTTTTTAAAATCTAGTTTGTCAACTTAAATTTCAGTCTAAATTTTACTTTTGCCAGGGTGCCTGGGTGGCTCAGAGGGTTAAGCCTCTGCCTTCAGCCCAGGTCATGATCCCAGGGTCCTAGGATCTAGTGCAGCATTGGGCTCTCTGCTCTGCAGGGAGCCTGCTTCCTCCTCTCTCTGCCTGCCTCTCTGCCTACTTGTGATCTCTGTCTGTCAAATAAATAAATAAAATATATATTTTTTAAATTTAAATTTTACTTTTCCCTGCGTTTAACTATCTTAGCGCCCACAATCCAGTTTACCTTCCTGACATAAACCCCCTCATATGCTTTATCAACAAACTCCTGATTACAAATTGCATTTCTGAAAGCTGAGTCTACCCTAACACAAAAGAAAATTAAAAGTCTGCCCTTTTTGCCATTGCATTCACTAATCATCCATTTTTAAAGTGTTATAATTTTGTAATTGTATATTCAACATGGGACAGGGGTTTGGTGGTTAGAAAACCCAAGTTTGAAATGCAAACTTGAAGGAGTTGAAGAAAGTAAGAAGCTGAGCATCACATTTCTCTGGAATCAAGGGTTGGGATGCCTATGTGTGAGCCCTGAGTCATTCCTTGAGCAGGGACCAAAGAAAAGGGGCGAGCCCTGTACCAGTTATCCTCAAAAGGGAGAATGTGCTCAGAAGCTTACAATGGCTTCTCTTACTATGAAGAAGTAAATATCCCAATCCTTTGAAAGAGAAACTTCAAGAAGGGATTCTGAAAAAGCCACCATACCAAAATTGAAACTTCCTTCCAGAGCAGTTTCAGGATTCATATTTAAGCAGTGAAAGAAAAGTACAGTTGACCCTTGAATGATGCAGGAGCTAGGGGTGCTGACCCCCTGCCCAATAAAAAATCCAGAGATAACTTTTGACTTCCCAAAAACTTAACTGCTAATAGTCTACTGTAGACCAGAAGCCTTACTGAGAACATAGGTAATTAACACACATTTTGTATATTATATGCATTATATACTATATTCTAATAATAAAGTAAGCTAAAGAAAATATTATTAAGAAAATCATAAGAGAAAATGCACTTACAGAGATGTATGTATTCTTCAAAAAAAATCCACACAAAACTGGACCCACACTGTTCAAATATGTATCATTCAAGGATCAACTATGTATGTAATAGCAAAAAGATTTTGAAGCCATAGACTGTTGGTAGAACCAATTCTGGCTGGGGTGAAAACACACTGACCTCAAGAAATAGAAATACTGGGGCACCTGGGTGGCTCAGTGGGTTAAGCCTCTGCCTTTGGCTCAGGTAATGATCCCAGGGTCCTGGGATGGAGCCCCGCATCAGGCTCTCTGCTCAGCGGGAAGCCTGCTTCCCCTCTATCTCTCTGCCTGCCTCTCTGCCTACTTGTGATCTCTCTCTGTCAAATAAATAAATAAAATCTTTTTTAAAAAGAAAGAAAGAAATAGAAATATTAACAAGAACAACCACACTTAACATTCCTGAGCATTTTCTGTGTGTCCGCCATGTGCTGAGGGCTCATCACTCTAGCTCATTCAATCCACCTAACCCCATTCTGTGAATCACATACTTTATCTCATTGTTAAAGATCCCATTTTAAAAATAAGGAAATTGAGGCTCAGAGTAGTTAGATAACTTGTCCAAGGACTCAGAGCTAATAAGTGGCAAACCCAGCACATTTGATTCCAGAGTTTGGATGCCTAGCTGTTGCTAAGGTGCAATGATTTCAGTGTCCTCAAAAGACCCACTTTAAAAACAGACCTACCTAATTTTCATCTTTAAATCTGGTGAAACCTAAATCTTAAAGATTTTGTCATTTTTTACTGATTTATTTACAATTGGAATGCCTTTATGGCATTTTCATTTGCAAAGGGACTTCGGATGACATAATACATTAAGAACTTTTATCAAGAGTATTTGTTTTCTAAGAAGCACATTATTAAGTGGGGCAAAAATGTATGGAATTATATACAGATAGGGTCAAACCTCTGACAGGCAAGCCCCAGAGAATGGAGGCTCCCATCTAGGCACCGCTTACCACATCACCACTGAGGACAAAGACTTTGCAGAGGTTAGTTCTTGAGTTCCTTCAATAGTGCAAGTAAAACAAACAAGCAAACAAAAACAGGAACAGCATCTCATCAAGTTTATAGTGAAATGAGAAAATACTTTGAAACTCTGCTCTGTTGTTCATAGGGGAATCGGGGCTTTGTTAGAGAAAGGTACTGTCTAAGTTTGTGTGATATGGATTGAGTTGTTTTTTTTTTTTTTTAATCAGAGAGAAAAGAAAAGATGGTTTGACAAAGTGTGACTCAAAAACACAGCTTGGATTTTTTTTTTTCCGGGTCAAATGGGAGACAACAACTGAGAAAACTACAACTATTTCACTTAATTTATGCTTTCAAAAATTAATAGGCAACATCATGTTTTGGAGTAGAATGTGAT
This sequence comes from Mustela nigripes, assembly GCF_022355385.1. Taxonomy (NCBI): domain Eukaryota; kingdom Metazoa; phylum Chordata; class Mammalia; order Carnivora; family Mustelidae; genus Mustela; species Mustela nigripes. The sequence goes on along the minus strand of NC_081565.1, from coordinate 63,273,601 downwards.
ATCAAGCATGACTTGCAAAAATAAAACTGTTTCATGCTTGCTCCTGGCCTTTCAGGCTGTGTTCCCAGGGACCCTGGGTCCCGTCCCACTCCTTGCTAAAAGGCTACTTTCCAGAGAAAGGTGGAGAAGCAAAGACAAAGGGGTTTTGACAGAGCAGACAGAATATATATTTTGACTTGATTTGTTAAGACATATCACAGATCAAGCTTCTACTTACGGATGATTTCTTACCCCAAAAAACAGGAAAGAAGAAACTGTATGATAAAGAGAACATTCTTCCATTCATTGAATTCAGTAGCCTATTATGTAAAAAAAAAAAGAAAGAAAGAAAGAAAGGAAGGAAGAAAAGTAAACTAATGGTTAGAATATTAATTGCAGTTTAAACCAATGGCTTTTACCAAATTGTGTGTTTTAGTACAGGAAACACTTTCCCAAACAGAAAATACAACTTTAGGGGGCACCTGGGTGGCTCAGTGGGTTAAGCCGCTGTCTTCGGCTCAGGTCATGATTTCAGGGTACTGGGATCGAGCCCCACATCGGGCTCTCTGCTCAGCAGGGAGCCTGCTTCCCTCTCTCTCTCTCTGCCTGCCTCTCTGCCTACTTGTGATCTCTCTCTGTCAAATAAATAAATAAAATTAAAAAAAAAAAAAAGAAAATACAACTTTAAAAAAAAACCCTAAGCATTTCCAGTTTGTAATGTTGGGCATATTACTTTTACTTCCCGAATCTCAGATTCACTTTACAAAACAAGGATCTTTTTTTAAAACATCTTCAAAAGGTCAACATGAAGATTTAATGAAATTGTTTAGAACCTGGCAGGTGGCACATATACAACATAACTATTGTTTCTGTGACTATCTCTCTACTAATCTGTGTTCACAAAATCATGGTTGGGTTTATTTTGTATAAATAATCTTAGAAGAAAGCTTATGATAAAATTAATAATGTTGGAAGGTTCAGAAAACTATGAACTTTTTCCAATAATTTATAAATGCTTGGGGTGCCTCAGTGGCTCAGTCAGTTAAGCATCTAACTCTTGGTTTTGGCTCAGGTTATGATCTCAAGATCATAAAATTGAGCCCAGTGTCAAGTTCTGGGCTCAGCACAGAGTCAGCTTGAGATTCTCTCCCTCCCCCCTGCTCCTCCCACTGCTTGCTCACATGCACTGTCTCACTCTCTAAAATAAATAAACAAGCTCGTTTAAAAAAAGAATTTACAAATGCTTAGTAAGCATTATGAACAAATAAAGTACCTTGTGTATTTACAAAGCAAGCAAGTAATCGGGTGGAGGAGCTGGGACAGAACATTTTACGAGACAGGCTCAACTCTCCAAGACTTTAGTCTTAGTCTCTTAGCTGAGAAAATGAAATTAACCCTCTTGGAATGACAGGCAACAATCAAAAGGAGCATTTCATTTGTGCTTTGTCCTTTGCCTGCACCCAAAAATGATTTTAAGGTGACTCAAGACTATGCATTATGTTAGTACTGGATAACATAATTGAATATCAGTTCTATTCACTTTCTCCTAGGCAAAACTTTATTAGCCAAGTTTTAGTAATTTTATAGATTTAAAGTTATTTAAATCTTTATCAAGTTTATAGTTCAGAAATTTTAGGCCAATTAGAATGGATTGTTCTCCAATTAATACATTTTTGCAATACTTGACATTGTTTCATTAGTGAGACTTTGTCCGCCTCTCTTAACAAAAACAAACACATTAAATGTTGATAATGGTTGAACCTGGTGTATGGGTCCATGGTGTTTGTTATTACTATTTGTTCTCCTTATATACATAGGTTTGAAAGTTTCCATCATAAAATTATTTTCTTTAAATGCTTACTTGTGAAAGAAAAATAATAATAAACATGACTCCATCTTACTGGCAAGCCCAAGCCAATCAAAGGTGCAGAAAACATCCAAGGCAGTCAAAGACCAAAACCAAACAAAAAAACATAGAAAACAATCTATATCTAAAATTAAAATAGAACTGGAAATAATAGAAAACTATATGCTCTGAACTTCAAACCAAGGGTAGCAAAACATTTATTGATTCAACAAGTTGGAAGTATTTCTGCAAACAGTAAATTAAAACTATATATTCCTGAACCACTTCAGGGCCATGTAGTCATTTTCATAAAAATATCTGGATTCTTTGCCACTGTAAATTTTAGTAGATTTTAGCTTTATTTTGTTCCTTTAATAATGATAAAGCTATGCTGGTGACATTTTAAAAAATGATGTAGTAAGACATTTATTTTAAAACAGAGGGGCACCTGGGTGGCTCAGTCAGTTAAGCATCTGACTTTGGCTCAGGTCATGATCTTAGAGTCCTAGGATGGAGCCCTGTGTCGTGTTCCCTGCTCAGCGGGGTGTCTGCTTCTCCCTGTTCCCTTCGTCTCCTGCTTATGCTCTCTTTCTTGCTCACACACACACAAATAAATAAATAAAATATTTTTTAAAAAACAGAAATTAAAGATGAATAACAATACAGTACTGCTTCCTTTAAACTTACTATTGTTGTAAAAGTATGGTAGAGTATTAATCTTTTTATTTTGCATTTATGTGGGTTTTTTAATCAGAAAAATAAATCTTATTATTTATCCCTATTCATCAACTATAATAAACCATGTACTCTGAACCTATTGCAGCAATTCAAATGACTAAAGAAAGGTCACCCAATCAGTATTCTCCAAAGGCCTATACTGTTGACAAGAGGAGCTGGCGTTGCTGACTTTGCTAATCAGAGACAGAATCAAGGTGCTGTTACCAGATCTGTTGACTATATAAGTCCAAGGTCCAGGAGTGAACTCTAGTGCCGTTAGTCATACAAGTCTTACCACAACCTCTGATCTTTTCCAGTCAACCAGGAAAAATGACTCATCAAAGTACTTCTTCTGTTAATAAGTTAGCATTTTACCCTAATTCATCAATCAACTTTTGGCACAATCACCCCAAACTGCAAATAAAATGCAATTTTATAGACTAACAGACCTAACTACATAAGATCTCTTCTTTATTGTATTTGGTTCACAATCTAAAATGGATTCAACCATAGTTAAAAGTAACCAACTGAAAGAAACTTGCAACAGAGCAGAACAATCTTACTAGTGAAAAATACCAAATATTTTCTACAGGGATTTAAAAATGACTGGTTACAGAAACTGTCCCATATCTTCTGGTACTCTTATCATACAATACTTGTAATTAAAATAGAGTCAAAGTTTTAATTTCATGACTTCGTATTTTTTCATTTTTATAATAGACCTTTCTTACAGCTTTAAACACATTCTTTTTTTTCTAAATTATAATTTTCATATAGATTTTTTTTAATCTCTATATTTAGTTCTGGAATTACAGTAACTAGTAACCACAACTGGGGCTTGAAGGTACCTTCTGTTTGAAATCTTAGGAGCCTGGTCAAACAGAAGAGGCTAGCCAAGGGTAAATATTGAGAGAGTTTAGCACCAAAAGCCAGAACAGGAGCATTATATTCTCCTAGAACACCACTATTTAATAAGTTAAAGTGTATGTTCAGCCTCTTATACTTTCTAAAGATATAAGCACTAGGTTCTGGTTTTTAGTGCATGAAGGAAAGAAGCACTTTTCATATACAATGAAGTAACTGGGAGGACAGTGGAAGATGTGTTCCTCGAGCAGACTTCCTGGATGGATCCCCTGTATCTCTGGAAGTTATTTAAACACTGGGTTCATCTAAAAGATTAACATAACAGCAGTACCCTCTCCTCTGAGGGCTGTTGTGGAAAGCAGTGAAATAGTTCATGTACAATGCTTTGAACAAAGTCTGATAAGTCTTCAATAATTATGAGCTATTATTTTTATTATTAATTGAGGAAGTATAATTCTGCAATGTAAGCATTATAAGCAGGTGAAACCTCTCTTTAAAGGCTTATTTATCTTAGAGAAAGAGGGAGTGGGAGGAGGGGCAGAGGGAGAGAAACTTGAAGCGGACTCTCCACTGAGGGCAGAGCCCATTGTGCGGCCCATCCCACGAACCCATGAGATCATGACCAGAGCCAAAATCAAGAGTCAGACGTTCCCATGAGCCACCCAGGGGCCCCACCCAAGCGCCCCACAAGCAGGCAAAACTTCTAAGAATACCTGTTACAATACCTGTTCATAAAGCAAAGGTTTGGATGTGGGAACACACATTCCTATGGGAACAATGTTACAAATTATTAACATGATACATCCAAGGGATTTAACTCATAAGGTACCTAAAATTCAGTTTCTGGTTACCATGCCATTCATAGTATTGCTGCTAAGTTCTTCTGCCCCCTCTTTTGGAAAGGGATTGTACCAATAAGAAAGTACAATTTTAAGAAAGAATGAGAAGCCCCAACATCCACCCTAGGAGCCCACAAGAGGCTGCAAACTTCTCGAAGTATTCAAACCCCGGAAAGGCTGCAGATGGGATCCACTCAACCTGTGTGCCCCGCAGATGCCTGCTAATCAGTACACACAGAAACAGTGTCCTGTGGTGGGTGAGCAGCCACTGCACAGGGCCCCTCTGAACCCTGATCCTGGGTCCTGCAACCAGAGACTTAGTGTCTGGGGCTTGGCTCTGTGGGCAGATGCAAGAATGGATGGTAAGTGCTGCCCAGCAAATTTTCTCGCATGAACTTAAGAATCTCCCTTAAGATACAAGAAAATGTCTCAGAAGTGTTATGGTTAGCAACTTTCTTTTTATTTATCTGTTTATTTATTTATTTATTTTTATTTATTTGACAGACTAGAGATCACAAGTAGGCAGAGAGGCAGGCAGAGAGAGAGAGAAGGAAGCAGACTCCCCGCTGAGCAGAGAGCCCGATGCAGGGCTTGATCCCAGGACCCTGGGACCATGACCTGAGCCCAAAGCAGAGACTTTAACCCACGGAGCCACCCAGGTACCCCAGTTAGCAACTTTCTGAAAAAGCAGTGGTTGGCATAGGCTGGCACACTTCAAAGCGGCCAGTAAGGATGCTATGGGCTGAATCTTCACCCTTCCTAAGAGATGGCCTCCCGCCAGCTGGGCCTCCTCTATTCCTAGACCATTTTATTTGTCTCTCAGGTGTGTGCAGCAAACAGGTGAGCAGGGCAAATACCAAACAACACATTCTCAAAATTCCAAATGTACCTTCCAGAATACTTAGATGCAAAACTCCATGATCTCTGGAATTTGCTTTAAAATATTCCAGGAGGAAAAAAAAAGAATGAAAGCAGATGGGAATAGATGAAATAAGAATGGCAAAATGCCAAAAAGTGTTGACACAGGGTGGTGGGTACGTGAGATTCATTGAATTAATCTACTTTGCATATGTTTCAAAATGTCCATTATAAAGGCAAGAGATAAATCCATTTTTTAAACGATCAAAATCCCCTTCTAAGTTACTTTTCCCAGGATACCCACATCAGCAAATAGAGATATTAAGACTCAAATTCAGATTTTTACTGTCATTCTTTTCAAAAAAGCTTCAAGTCCAGAGTTCTTGTGACTACTTTCTGCTGCTTCTCATGTGTCTGAAGATAACACCAAAGAAACGATTGTGCCAAAGGTGCTGCTGGGGATATCACAGGCCTCGCTTTCAGGGACCCTCCTGCTCATCCTACTTACCACCGTTACACACTTCCCTGCAGTGAGTGCCAGAATTTAACTATTAAGACTTTAAGAGGGGCACCTGGGTGGCTCAGAGGGTTAGGGCCTCTGCCTTCAGCTCAGGTCATGATCCCAGGGTCCTGGAATCGAGTCCGGTGTCGGGCTCTCTGCTCAGCAGTGAACCTGCTTCCCTTCCTCTCTCTCTACCTGCTTCTCTGACTACTTGTAATTTCTGTCTGTCAAATAAATAAATAAATAAATAAATAAATAAATAAATAAATAAAATCTTTAAAAAAAAAAAAAACGACTTTAAGAGTCTGCTCAGTCGGACTGTGATGACCATCCTCAGCTTACCTGTTGAAGGTCTCCAGTAGAGACACTAATGATAAGAGTCGGTATAATCATGAAGCAGGCATTGTAGAAAAGCACTCCATATTTCCCCAACTCCTACAAAAACAAAGAAAACACTCAATTTTAGAAATACAAAGCATCAGATTTCCTGGAGCCATTTGTACAATTGTGTATTTATGCAGAGTTAAAAATCTATTCTGACCAACTCTGTGTTGGAATATTTTCAGCAAATTCCTTTTTTTTTTTTTTTTTTAGCAAATTCCTAATGTAAAAAGCTTCACTTCAAGTACATCATGATAGCAAAATAAACATTTATTTTATACAAAAATGACAGATAAAAATGGAGGGCCTCCGAGGTCCCACCCATCTTTACCATTCTGATTTTGTTTCTTTTTTCTAAGTATTGTATTCAGAATGGGAAATCTGGAACAAAATAAAGAACATTGAAAGTGTTAATATAAACAGAACTCCTTAAAAACATCTGCTCTTTCTGTCAAGGAGCAGCAGTGTTAAAACACCAGGTATCTCCTTTTCTAATCTTGCATAAATTTATTTTTCATCAAAGTGGCTACACCCCTTCTCCACCATTTCTCATAAAGGGTGACCTACTGGGACCCTCAAAAAGCAACAAACCTGTTTTTGTAAAATTGCCACCGGTTAAAAAAAAACCAAAGGGCCGTGCAGAAAAAAAACAGCTTGTAGAAACAGGTCTGTCCTTCTGAGCAAACTCCCTCACTCAACACAAAGAACTTGAAACGAGGCAACATATGCCTGGCTCATCCTCCAGGACTGCTGGAACAGCTGGGGCGGGGGAAGCACAAGGGGCCTTGGCAGGGGGGTAGCCCCGTGCAAGCAGGCTCATCTGCCCACCGGTCTCTGGGGGACTGCTCAACGGCTGATCAGGAATGGCACTTCTCCATGGCCAGGACCAGACACAATGGCCATGCCACAGAAGAATCTGAAGTCTGGAGGAGTTAAGGGTTCAAGTCACAGAGACCAGGAAAACTTATGTCACCCACATCTTCAGGCTCCCAAACTGGGGTTGCTTCAGAATACCTCCGACTTTGCCTTGCTCACTGAGGAGGACAGCAAAAAACTTTTAAGTTTATTTTGCCTTTCAAAATAATCTCCTCTTTACATACATATTCTGACTCTGCCTCGATAATAGTGGTATCTTTTTCCTCCCTATCTGATTTTCACCCAAAACTTTGTAGGGTCAGGGGTAACAAGAACCCACATAGACAGGATAACTGAAAAGAAATCAGTGATTTGGGGCACCTGGGTGGCTCAGTGGGTTAAAGCCTCTGCCTTCGGCTCAGGTCGTGATCCTGGGGTCCTGGGATTGAGCCCGGCATCGGGCTCTCTGCTCGGTGGGGAGCCTGCTTCTCCCTCTCTCTCTCTGCCTGCCTCTCTGCCTACTTGTGATCTCTGTCTGTCAAATAAATAAATAAAATCTATAAAAATTAAAAAAAAAAAAAAAGAAATCAGTGATTTATAAAGCATACCATGTTAATTATATTATAAGCCAACTTTACAAATTCATTTCTTTTTTCATGCAATTTCAGGGGCCAGATGACAAAGCCTAAAAACCACAGGAGTGAAGATCTGGTACCTTGGGGTCCATTTTCTGTTTGGTATAAACTCCATTTGCTGCTGTGAAGATATCATTCAGGAATACAAAAATATAGCCTTCCAAGTTAAAGGCGAGGTCAGAACTGGAAGGAAGAACACAAAAAGGAGGATGATTATTCAGAAACTCACACAGCTTGGCCTTCAAAGCCTGCCTGTTTTATCTTTCCCTAATCAAATCCACTTGTGATGCTGGTAACGACCTTTTTTTTCCCCCCTCTGGCATATTTTCCCCCTCTGTGGTTAATTCCTCTGCTCTGCCTCCAGACAAAACAAAACCAGGCCATCAGGTGGCTTCAATTTAATCATGAATTGCTTAACACCAAAGGGACATTAACCATCTTCCTTCAATGGCAAAGGCCTTTCTTTCACTAACAATCAACTGGCATAATCAATCATTGGTGATGCCTTCTTTTCTAAAGGGAGTGATTTGTCCAACCTACCCAGTGGCTTTGTTTATTGTAATAAACAGGGCCATCTCCCCGTACAGCGCTGTGGGGACAGCTGGGCAGTTACTGGGGCAAGAGAGATCGAATGAGGAACGGACACCTCCATCTGGTACCCAGCCGGTCACATCACCCACCGTGATGGCTGGGTACCCAACACACCCTGTCCAACGATAAAACAAGGCAGGGATCCATTCCTTCTCCACAACTCCTCTAAGACTCCCTTCTCCCCATCCTTTTGAACCATCTTCTCTTCAATTTCCATTTTATATAAATAATACTAGTATAAAAATGTTCAAAGAGGATATAAAAGTGTTCAGGGAGGACTAGTATAAAACTGGCTCAGGGAGGACAGAGAGAGCAGCTGAGCCCTGAGGTGACTAATCTACCACACTTGGTCTTACAGACAGTATGAGAGCCATGTCATAATTCAGAAATACTTAGCATCAAAGGGATTTCCTCTATACTCTCAGGTTCAGTGACTGGAGCCTGCAAATTTGACTGACAGTAGGTTAACAAGAGAAAGGGAATACAACTTTTATTAAATATTTTACATGTAAAGGATCTCATAAAAAATAAATCTCAAATAAGTAGTTAGACTCTGGGGCTTATATATCATTTTAAAAATGAAGAAGTTTGGATTCCAAGGAACAAATAAATTATGGAATAAACACTAGGAAATTTATAGGGGAAACTAATGGAAGAGAAGGATTATTGTAGTAAGGGTTATTTATGCAGACTCCTCTTGGTACTGATTCTCCATCACCAGTAATAAGAACTGCTTTCCTATTCCTGGTGCAGGGTTCAGGGTGAAGGGAGTAGGGGGACCACTCTTACAAAAGGAAATTTATGGTCTGCTTTTAGCCAGGAAAGGGGAAGACAGAGAATTCTTTCTACATCTGTTGATTCTCAATTAATTGCCTTCAGCTCAAAATAATGTTTATGCCTAAGTGGCCTATTTTGGAGTGGCATATCCTGATCCCTGAAAATTTTAAAAAAATAAATTTTTTAAAGACTATTTCTAACCAAAGAGAAGAGGAAAAAGTGGCAAAAATATCATCAAAATCTGAATCCAAATTAAACCAGATTTATTCAAGGCTTCTTCTGGAACTATTAACTACAAAGATATTTGTGAGAATGCAAATTAGTTTTCGATCATCATAAATCAGAATTCTCTGGCTCAATCACAAAAAATAGAATCTCTCAAAATAAGGGTCTTCCAAATCTCACGCCTACCCACATTTGGCTCTGTGTTAAGAAGAGTCTGATGCTGCATAAAATGGCAAAAAGTTGAATGGATTAAAAAAAAAAAAAAAAAAAAACTCAGGTTCCTAGGGGAGTGGAAAGGTATTGCTCACTTCCTCGGAGAGCCTGAGGGAAATTCCCAGAGTTCTCAGGTTTCCTACTCCAGGGGCTACACATCCTCAACACCACTCATTCAGGCCACTGGTAAAAGCACAGAAGTTTGAAAACAATTTGCTTGCTTTAATACAGGAGAGCAGATTCATGGTTAGCACTTGTAGTTGTCATTTAGGGATATTTTCAGACATAATAGTTTGACTTTTTCTGGCCATGTGACTTGTCTGTCAAGTAAAATGTAAGAGGAGATAACACATGGCAGTTCCAAGCAAAAGTCTGAAAAGCCAACACATGATTCCCCACATGCCTTCTTCCCTCCTGGGTGAGGAAAGAATTCCCTTTTGAGGCAGGGGTTTCATCAGCCTTGGTCCCTAAGTAACTACAATGAGCAGAGCACCCCCCCCATCCCCTCCCACTATGCAGTGGGAGCAGAATATATTCGGTGTGTAAATGTGGGAGCTATGTGTTACAGCAGCATAAACTGGCCCATCTGACTGAATCAGCTCTACAGTAAGTTGCATTTGGATAAGAAGATCTTAATGAGAGGAGAGAAGGGTGGGGTGATGTCCAGCCTTCAGCGAAGGGTGCTTGTCACCCACCCAGAGAGTATCCATTATCTGGGTGCGAAAGAAGGGAAACGTCGAGAAGTGCTGCTCCAAGCTAGCTCTTGGGGGGAAATGCAATGCTCTGAAAACACTATTTACCCTTGCAGCTCATTAGAATATCATATGTGGTAACTATGAGCTGAATTTCCACTCACTGGGGCTGGAAATATGCCTCCAGAGACATCATCTAAAGTGCCATTTCTCACCAAAGCCTTCCAGACATTTCTGTAAACGATTCTTTTAGAAAAGTGTACAACTGCCTCAAAGTCAGTAGTTTCCAAATTGAGTTCAAAGGAACTTAATTAAAGAGAGGCTGCCCAGGGGACACCCCAAAGCACTGTGGGAGGAGGGCACTTTCAATAGAGCACCTCCCTCTTTTAGCTCCTTTGCTCCTAGGACTTTCTTGGAACAAAACTTCAAGACTACAATAGGCTCTCAGTGCTGCCATTTCCTGTCCATGCTGGCTCCAACCAGAGGCCGGAAATAGTGCTCAAATCAGGGGCCAGCTCACAGGAGGGCTCAACTCAACCACCGCCAGGACCGAGAAGGAGGACGTTACCAACAAAACAATAAATAACAAATTGTGGTCTAGGCAAGAAATTAACACATGTAAAATTTTTTAAAAAAATACATCGTCATTATCTGTCACCATCTGGCATGCCCTGTTTTCTAATCTGTTTCTTTTGCTTACTGTCTGTCCCCACCAACTAGAAAGGAAGATCCTCGAAAGCAAGGATTCCTGTCGTTTTGTTAACTGCTGGATTCCCCCTGTCACACCTAAGCCGACACCTGACAGTAAACACTCAACATGGTTTTGGCCACGTACTAGTATATAAACCCCACTTTATTGTTATGCCATTTGATTCACACAAAGATCCTATTAAGTGGGCCTATTTTTTTTTAATTAACATCTAATGTATCATTTGTTTCAGGGGTACAGGTCTTTGATTCATCAGTCTTATACAATTCACAGCACTCACCATAGCACATACTCGCCCCAATGCCCATCCCCCAGCTGCCCCCCCCCCCCCCCCCCCCCCCCCCCTAACCTTCAGTTTGTTTCCTGAGATTAAGAGTCTCTCATGGTTTGTCTCCCTCCCTGGTTTCTCATCTTATTTCATTTTTCCCTCCCTTCCCCTATGATCCTCTGTCTTGTTTCTCAAATTCCTCATCAGTGATATCATATCATAATTGTCTTTCTCTGACTGACTTATTTTGCTTAGCCTAACACCCTCTAGTTCCATCTACATCATTGCAAATGTCAAGATTTCATTTCTCTTGATGGCTGCATAGTATTCCATTGTGTATATGAACCACATCTTCTTTAGCCATTCATCTGTTGATGGACATCTGGGCTCTTTCCACAGTTTGTCTATTATGGACATTGCTGCTATAAGCAGTGGGGTGCAGGTGCCCCTTCAGATCACTACATTTGTATCTTAAGGGTAAATACCCCATAGTGCAATTGCTGGGTTGTACAGTAGCTCTACTTTCAGCTTTTTGAGGAACCTCCATACTGTTCTCCAGAGTGGCCACACCAGATTGCATTCAGGTAGGTCCATTCTAATCTCTATTTTATAGTTGAAATAACTGGAGTGCGGGGAGGTTAAATAGCTCTGCCTGCTTATACACCTAGTAAGTGAAGAGACTAGAAAAGAATATCCACACCCTTATTTATTTTGCAATTAGTGATCCAGAACTTTTATTATTTTTTCAAGATTTTATTTATTTATTTATTTGAGAGAGAGAAAGAGAGAGAGCAGCGGTAGGGAGAGGGACAAGCAGACTCCGTGCTGAGCATGGAGTCAGATGCAGGTCTCAATCTAAAGACCCTGAGATCATGACCTAAGCCAAAATCGAGAGTTGGATGCTTAACCAACTGAGCTGCCCAGGTGCCCAGGTGCCCCCAGAGAGTAAGTATCATCCAAATAAATAAGTTAAGGAAACTAGTTTAACTGAAATTCATCCAATCTTTGCATTCTTCCCTTCATTCGGGCAGGTTTTTCTTTTCTATTACATTCTTTATCTTAAAGATGAGTAAAAATGAGGCAGAGAGGGGCTGAGAAACAGGTGACAAGAGCCAGGCTAAGTTCTGGACCCACAGAATATAACTGCACACAGGCTTTAACCACTAGGCTGTAAAAGCCAGGAGTCTGAGTGTCTGGCTTGTAACTGCAAACCTGGAAGTCCATATTCCTCCTCTTGCATATTAATAAATAAGACACTCTAGCTGACTCTGAACAACACAGGTTTGAACTGTGCTGGTCCATTTATCTGTGGATTTCTTTCACTAAATACAGTACAGTAGAGTAAATGTATTTTCTCTTCCATATGATTTTCTTAACACTTTTCCCCAGCTTCCTTTATTTTAGGAATACAGTATATAATACATAGAACATACAAAATATGTGCTAATCAACTATTTATGTTATCAGTAAGCCCTCCAGTCAACAATAGGCTATCAGTACTGAAGTTTTTAGGGAGTGAAAAATTAAACTCAGATTTTCCACTGTGTAGGGGGGAGAGGGTGTTGGTGCCCTTAATCCCCATGTTGTTCAAGGATCCACTTAGTCATACACTGGTATTGGCTCATGTCCCAAATATACAAATACATTTAATGAGAGCATGCCACCCTTGGAAACAGACTGCTAAGGCATCACAGGTGACAAAACAAATCAGCCTGCAAGGGCTTTATAAAGCTGTTATTCTTGACCAGATGCCGAAGAACTCTTCAAGTGAATTTCTGTATTAAAGACAAACATTCAGTAATAATAGCAAATAGTTTACTCCTTTTTAGGGAGAAAAGCTGTATTCATATCTTCTAATGTTCCCTTTACATGTTCTCAGAAATGTTCTGGCCAAGTTGGAACCCAGTCTGACTTTCACAGGAACACACGGGGAACCCACTGACATCAACAGACTTGTCTCTTGGCTGCTCAATTCAACTACAGCCAGATGGAGAATAGAAAATGAGGGTGAGGCTGGGCCTATTGTCAAAGGCACAAAGAAGTTATTGAGCAGAAACAGTCCAAAGTCTTACCCAGCTGCTATGAAAGCACCAAGCACAATGGTAGAAACACTGACAATGATGCTCAAGGAATACTGTTTCCTAGATGGATAGAGAAGGGAAGGAGTAAGACAGGAAAAAACATAGATTATGACTCTTAAACTGAAAACAGACATTGTTCACAGTCTTATGGCTAAAATCTAAAGGACATCACGTTACCTAGAGAAAGCACTGTAAGCAGCTGTCTAATCTAATTATAAGTGTATTTCTCTGTTCTCATTGGAAAGATGCTGTGACAAAATGCAGAAGAGTCCCTGCTGGTAGTTCTAGTTGGTCTTCTATCAAGCATCCAAAGATTAGGATAAAATTCAACAGTAGGACTTAGAACACTGGGTCATCATCCAAATTTCATTGCTAAATAATCTTCCCAGCAAAACTAAGATTCACCCTTTTAGATACCAGCCTGAGTGTCTTTATGAGAGATTTTTAAACCAACATTATAAAAATTAATTTATTCCTATGTTATATTACAATCACTATATCAGAATGGATTTCTGGGATTTCCTGCATTTCTATCCTATACACATATACATGGACAATTTTTCCTCTGTATTCCAAAATCAGTGTACATTCCATCTGATTCAGGAAACATATTTACATCTGTTTTGAGGTTCTTGCATTTTTAAAATAATTTTCTATCATAAACACATATTACTAATCTAATATAAAATTACGATGTAAAAAAAAAATCACACATTATGTTCTTAAGTTATCATGGAAACAGGAGATACTTTTAAGTGAATAAACCATGGGGGCCTAAGTTATTGCTACCAGCAATTCAAAACAACTATTTGGAAAAATAACTAGATGTTGAGAATTTGCTACATAAAAATAATGTGGGATGAGGGGAAAGGGCACAAGAGGAATAGAGGAAAAACAAGAATCACCCAAGTATGATGGTTTCCAGGAGTAAAGTGAGTGGAATGGTAAATTTCCTGAGCACGGTGAACATCGGCAAGCTGTGGGGAAAAGATTCAAATATAATAACATCAGATGCCAAGTATTTTTTAACATGTTTTACATTTTTAATTAAGCTCATTAACTTTCCAAATTAAACATAGAAATTAACCTCAATTCTCATCTATACCATTAACAAATCACATTAAATAATAAACAGAAACGGAGATTTAATAGTTTCATGCCACCTTCAATCAGCAATTATTTTCACTTATTAACAATTTTTAAAAATCATGTAAGCAGGGAGAGTCAATTATCATACGGTTTCACTTATTTGTGGAGCATAACAAATAGCATGGAGGACAAGGGGAGGTGGAGAGGAGAAGGGAGTTGAGGGAAATTGGAAGGGGAAGTGAACCATGAGAGGCTATGGACTCTGAAAAACAATCTGAGGGTTTTGAAGGGGCGGGGGGTGGGAGGTTGGGGGAACCAGGTGGTGGGTATTGGAGAGGGCATGGATTGCATGGAGCACTGGGTGTGGTGCAAAAGTAATGAATACTGTTACGCTGGAAAAATAAAAAAATTTTTAAAAACTCATTAAAAAAAATCATGCAACGCAACTACTGAAAAGATTGTGCTAAAACTACAAAGACCATGCTAAAAGATTGTATGCAATGTAAACCAACACCCCCTTCAGCAAATCGAGTTGGAACAATGTATCAATAGTCATTAAGTTCTGCTAACCTTGGACCTAATTATTTCTTGTTGGGACACTTACCCTGAAGTAATAATACAAAAGAAAGGAAAAAACCACGTGCACAAATGTGTGCACTGCAATAATGTCTTTGGGGAAAACATCAGAAACAACTTAAAAGTCACACAAGACAATGATAAAAAATATATATATATGATAAATTTACCTGAGGGAACATTATGTGTTAACTCTATAATGTAAAACTTTATGTTACTATTAGAAAATTAATATTAAATAAAGAGGGCACAAAACTACATAGAGTCTACTACTAAAACAAGATGCAGTCCACCATATGGGAAAAGACTGAAATTGATGTTTAAAATAGTAAACATACTATTTTAATAAATGTTACATAATAAATATTTTAATAAATGTTTTATTTATTTTTATAACATTATTATAACATTATTATACCATTATAATATAACATTATTATAACATTATTTTAATAAATGTTACATAATTAATATTATGTTTATGTTAACATAAATATAATATTTATTATGTAACATTTATTATGTTAACACCCAGGGTGCCTGGGTGGCTCAGTGGGTTGAGCCTCTGCCTTCTGCTCAGGTCGTGGTCTCAGAGTCCTGGGATCCAGGCCTGCATCGGGCTCTCTGCTCAGCAGGGAGCCTGCTTCCCTCTCTTTCTCTGCCTGCCTCTCTGCCTACTTGTGATCTCTCTCTCTCTGTCAAATAAATAAATAAAATCTTAAAAAAAAATAAAATAAAATAGTATGCTAACGGTGCCTGGGTGGCTTAGTCAATTAAGCATCTGCCTTCCACTCAGGTCGTGATCCTGGGGTCCTGGGGTCAAGCCCCACATCAGGCTCTTCACTCAGCAGGAGTCTGCTTCTCCCTCTCACTTTCCCTCTGTGCCTTTCCCCTTCCTCAAATAAATAAATAAAATATTTTTTAAAAATAAACTAAATAGTATGTTAGAGAATAAAATTATGGGTTATTTTTCCCAAAAAACTTTAGGTAATGAAGATCTATTCACTGTCTTTTAAAATATTTAAGAACATTTCACTAGCTGTCAAAACCCAGAGATTCTAAGACACAGCTCAGTGCACAGCCAACAAACTGCCTGGGCTGAAACAGCCCACTTTCATCTGCTTCCAGATGTGACTCTGAGAAGATGGAGACCTAGAGAAGGAAAGTCAAAACCAGAGCCCCAGGACAGTGGCCAGCTCCTCCTGACCAGACCTGAGGAGGGGTTGCATGTGATCAGTGATCCCACAAAAAGAGAGCAGGTACAGAAAGAATTTTCAGGAACTTTGTAACTTATGAGACTGGGTAGAACTGCCTTTTTCAAAGTAAGCCAAAAGTCAATTAATTCCTAAAAGTATTTTTACATGATGTCTTTTAAAAGCAAGTAAGGTATATTTAATGATGAAAAACTGAATGTTTCCCCCCTAAGATCATTAATAAGACCATAATGCTTGCTCTCAGCACCACATCAATTCAACAAGTACTTGAGATTCTAAATGGGGCAACTCCGCTGGAGGGGAAAAAAAGGCATACTGTTTGGAAAGGAAGAAATGAAGTTATCTCTATTTGCAGATGACATATATAGAAAACCCTGAGTAATCCACTAAAGAGTTATCTGGGCTAATAGTTAAGCAAGAGTGCAGGGGAAAAAATTGAATATATAAACATCAGTTATACTTTTTTTTTAAAGATTTTCTTTATTTATTTGACACAGAGAGAGAGAGAGAGTGCAAGCAGGCAGAGCGGCAGGCAGAGGGAGAGAGAGAAGCAGGCTCCCTGCTGAGCAAGGAGCCCAATGCAGGACTCGATCCCAGGACTCTGGGATCATGACCTGAGTCGAAGGCAGCCAATTAACCAACTGAGTCACCCAGGTGTCCCACATTAGTTATACTTCTATACACTAGCAATGAGCAATCCAAAAAGGAAATTAAAACAATTCTGTTAATGATAACATGAAAAAGAACACAATTCTTAGGAATAAATTTAAGAAAAGAAGTATAAGACTTGTATACTAAAAACTACAAAATATTGTTAGAATATTAAAGAAGCATGAATGGAAAGATACTTCATGTTTCTGGATCAATAGGCTTAACATTATTAAAATGGAAATACTCCCCGAAATGGATCTATAGAGCCAACAGAATCCTTGTCAAAATGTCAGTTGGCTTTCCCCCCCAGAAACTGACAAGCTGATTCTAAAATTAATATGGTAATACAAGGAAACCAGAAAGCCAAAACAATCTTGAAAAAGAAGAACAAAGTTTGTGGACCCAATTTCAAAACTTACTACAAAGCCACCATAATCAGTATAGAAATATAATCAAATGAATAGGATTAAGAATCAAGAAATTTTTTAAATAATCAAGAAATAAATCCATACAATTATGGTCAATTCATTTTCAAGAAGGGTGCCAAGACAATACAATGGAGAAAGAAATATCTTTTCAAAAAAATGGTACTGGAACAACTGACTATCCACCCACATGCAAATGAAGGAATATGGACCCCTTCCTCAAACCACATACAGAAACTGATCTCACAATGTATCAAAGACCTAAAGTCTTTGTAGGAGACTTCCAATAGGAACTAAAATTATTAAAATCTTAGAAGAAAACATAGGGGTAAATCTTCATGACCTTGGATTAGGCAAGGTCTTCTAAGATACAATACCAAAAGCACAAGCAGCAAAAGAAAAAATTGTTAAATTAGCTCCATCAAAATTTTCAATTTATAAACGGATAATCAAAGGTGATACATACAAACAGTAGAATATTATTTAGCTTAAACAAACAACAAACAAAAAACAAACAAACAAACCAAAAAGGAACAGAGGTGCCTGGCTGGCTCAGTCAGTAGAGCACTCTTGATCTGGGGTTGTGAGTTTGAGTCCAACACTGGACTTAGAGCTTACTTTAAAAAAAAAAAAAAGGAATAAAATTCTGATACATGTTATGACATGGATAAACCTTGATAACATTATGCCCATTGAAAAAAATTCATAATTTAAAAGGACAAAGATTGTATGATTTCACTTGTATGAAATATCTGACGTAGGCAAATTCATAGAGAAAGAATGTAAAATAGAGGTTACCAGTGGCTGGGAGCCTGGGAAAATGGGGGAGTTACTATTTAATGGGTACAGAGCTTCAGTTTAAGATGATGCAAAAGTTCTAGAAATAGTGGAGATGGTTGCCCATCACTGTAATATACTGAATGCCAATGAAATGTACACATAAAAATGGTTAAAACAGGGGCGGCTCTGTGGCTCAGTGGGTTAAGGCTCTGCCTTCAACTCAGGTCATGATCTCAGGGTCCTGAGATTGAGCCCCACATCAGGTCCTCTACTCGGCGGGGAGCCTGCTGCTCCCTCTCTCTCTGCCTACTTGGGACCCCCCCCTCTCTCTGTCAAATAAATAAATAAAATCTTTTTTAAAAATTGGTGAAAGTGATAAATTATACATTATGTATATTTTACTTTGTTAAATTTTTAAAAACTTAAAAATTTTGCTTCAAAGTATACCATTTAGAGAGCAAAAGCCCGCAAAATAAAACTTTGCAATCATACATATAATAAGGCACCTATGTATATAAAATATAAAGAAGACAATACTTAAAAAGATGAATAACCCTATTAAAATAGGCAGAAGGTTTGAATAGATATATATAGATATATAGATAGATACAGATACATATCTATATGTATAGATCTCCAATAAGCACATGAAAAGATGCTTCACATCATTAGCCATCAGAGAAATGTAATCAAAACCACAACAAGATACTACTTTACAACTATTAAAAGAACCATAACCCAAAAGATAGACAATAACAAATTTGGCAAGAATGTAGAGAAGGTGTAGCCTTCTTACACTGCTGGTGGGACTGTAAGTTGGTGTAGCCACCTTGGGAAACAGTTTGACAATTTCTGAAAATATTTAAACAGAGAACTGCCTAATGACCAGAAATCCTCCTAGGCATAGATCCAATCAACAGTAATCCCATTCTTCCAAAAACCATGAAGTCATCTTTGTCGCACATTACACATATTAAACAGGAAACTGTGTTGGCTGATCCTTCACAATATATACAGCACCCAGACTGTGGCCTCAACATAACCTTTAACATTAAATTAACCAGGAGATCCTTGGAGAAATGGCAGGAAAACTCCAAGGTAAGCCTGGGACATCATGTGCCAAACAGCAAGGAAGTAATCAGATTACTGGGGGCCTAGAACATAAAAGCCTACTCAAAGGGGCTCCCATTGGCCTGAGATGGTATAATGTGAATATCAAAAGAATTATTTATAAAATGACTTGAAATATCAAGTAATGAAATAGATGAAGTGAACAGACTAGAGAGCCCAGAAATAAGCCTACACAAATATAATCAACTCATCTTTGACAAAGAAGCAAACATAATTCAATGGAGAAAGGAAGATCTTTTCAACAAATGATGCTCAAACAACTGGACACCTATATGTGAAAAAACAGAATCCAGATGGACCCTATACCTTTCACAAATAAAATCAAAACAGGCCATACATTTAAATGTAAAATGCAAACTATTAAGTTCCTGGAAGATAGCATAGCATAGGAGAAAATCTAGGTGATGTTGGTTTCAGCAATGAGTTTTTATTTTTATTTTTTTGTAAGATTTTTTTAAGTAATCTCTATACCCAATATGGAGCTCAAATTACAACCCTAAGTTCAAGAGTCTCAAGCTTTACTGACTGAGCCAATGAGGCACCCCTTGACAATGAACTTTCATATATACATATATATATGTGTGTGTATATATATGTATATATGGCTTTTTCTTTTAATAGAGGGAAGTGGGGAGAGGCAGAGGAAGAGAGAGAATCCCAAACAGACACCCCTTTGAGCATGGAGCCTGACATAGGGCTCCATCTCAAAACCCTGAGATCATGACCTAAGCCGAAATCAAGAGTCAGACACTTAACTGAGTGAGCCATCCAGGCGCCGCTTGGCAATTAAGCACAGGGAATCCAGGTGGCTCAGTTGTTTAGGCCTCTGCCTTCGGCTCTGGTCATGATCCCAGGGTCCTGTGATCATGTCTCACATCAGGCTCCCTGCTCAGCAGGGAATCTGCATCTCCTTCTGCTCGCCACTCCCCCTGCTTGTGCACGCTCTCTCTCTCTCTGTTGAATAAATAAATAAAATCTTAAAGGAAACAAACAAAAACAATACCAAAAGCATGATCCATGAGAGAAAAAATTGATATGGAACTTTATTAAAATTTAAAACTTCTGCTCTGAAAGACAGCATTAAGAGAATGAAAAGACCAACTACTGACTGAGAGAAAATATTTGCAAAACACATATCTGACAAAAAAGTTCTATCAAATAAATGAAAATTCATGAGTTTATAATGATAGCAAAAAACCAAAGATAAACAAAAACTCACTGGTCACCACTGAAGGTGACAGGACACTAATTTATTATTCTGAACATGTATAAATAAAGCTTAATCTTGCCTTTCTTGTGTGCCATGGTGAATGTTTGTATTTATTAAAGTTTAGACAACACATGCAGATGGGGTGATATAGTTAGAAAATCACCATATTGCAACTTGTAATGAAATAATGGATCAAGGAAATTATCATCAATGAATGTTAAAACCATTAGGTGACAGACGGATGGGGCACTTTCTAAGGAAGGGACCAGACTGATCCCTTAAAATTATTAAAAGGGGAGGGGTTCCTGGGTGGCTCAGTGGGTTAAGCCTCTGCTTTCGGTTCAGGTCATGATCTCAGGGTCCTGGGATCGAGCCCCTCATCGGGCTCTCTGTTCAGTGGGGAGCCTGCTTCCTCCTCTCTCTCTACCTGCTTCTCTGACTACTTGTGATCTCTCCCTCTGTTAAATAAATAAAATCTTTAGAAAAAAAATTATTAAAAGGGGAATTGATCAATTTAGTATCATTATAAGTAGGACACCTGAGGAAATTTTTGTGGGTGTTGGATATTGTGGTAATGGATTTCACAGATGTAGACACATAGGTCAAAATTTATCATAATGTGCATTTTAATTATATGTACTTTATGCCAATCACACCTCAAAAAGCTATTTTTTAAAAAGTGGGGTGTGTCACCTGGGTGGCTTAGTTGTTAATCATCTGCCTTTGGCTCAGGTCACAATCCCAAGGTTCTGGGATTGAGTCCCATGTTGGGTTCCCTGCTCAGCGGAAAGCCTGCTTCTCCCTCTCCCACTCCCTCTGCTTGTGTTCCCTCTCGCTGTGGTGTGTGTGTGTCTCTCTCTCTCTGTCAAATAAATAAATAAATAAATTTTTTTTTAAAAAGTGGGATAAAATATTTTGTGGTCCCGTGATACAATAGGAAGCACCCAACATACCAACAGACTGATCTTGCCTGAAAAACTGAACCTGAAGATAATCAAACCAGTAGAACCAACCACCCATTTACAGAAAACATGAGGCACAGGGAAACGTATTACATGATACCCTGCATAAACAATCTTTCTTCCTACTCAGTCTCATTTTCTAGTTCCTTCTCTTTTCCAGAAAGCCCCCTGGCACCCAAGCCATGCCCCCTCTACTCTCTTTCAGATGCACGTAAAAAGAGTTTTAAGAACACGTGTGGTAAAGATATTTCTAACACTGCTACTTGCTTGCTACTGGAGAAGAGTGCCGTATCGGTGAAGAGAAGTTATACCCATTCTGCAATGCATGTAGAGCATTTTAGAACACTTGTAATAGGGTGTTTCTAAAATCACTTTTTAAAAAAGAAGAAGCAGCTCTCTCTCATCTAGGAAGCAGAGACCCCCAAAGCCCTTCAGCGTGAGGGGCAGCGGCAGGTGCACTCACTCAGAGACAGGCCAACAGGATACATGGTAACATAAGGATAGCACCTACCACAAGACACTTTAACACAAATTTGAGACAAATAAAGAAAACTGATTGTCCTGAGTGAAAGAAAGAAACAGGGGCGCCTGGGTGGCTCAGTGGGTTAAGCCGCTGCCTTCGCTCAGGTCATGATCTCGGGGTCCTGGGATCGAGTCCCACATCGGGCTCTTCTGCTCAGCAGGGAGCCTGCTTCCTCCTCTCTCTCTCTCTCTGCCTACTTGTGATCTCTCTCTGTCAAATAAATAAATAAATCTTTAAAAAAAAAAAAAAAAAAAAAAAAAAAGAAAGAAAGAAACAAATAAACAAACAAATAAACAAGGAAAAAAAAAACAACTAAAATGTATAACTACAACCAACATTTCACATTTTGTTTTCCATAATCACATCCTGTCCTTTCCAAACAAGAGGAAAGATGACAGGTCTGATTTCAGTTGTCTGTTTTATCCGACCTTCTCCTTCTGGTCTACTTTCTACTTGCCCCCTGTTGCTCTCACCAAACTAACAAGGTTTTCCTCAATCTCTGTCATCCTTTGCACAAACTTCATTTTCTCGTTATTTATACCTGCATTCATATGTGTTAGTTAGGCTACACAGCTCGCATCCAAGTTTTCCAGTGTAGAGAGTGGCTTGGTCTTTCTATACTTCCATTTCCATTTTTATAGTGACCTTAAACAAAAGTAGTTAATCAAAGGACCCTAAAACACATGGAAATGCAAATTTCAGAAGTATTTAACACACTTAAAAATAACATCTGTCCCTTATTTTTCTCTGGACTAAACCTGACCTACTAAATCTGACAGGATGTTCCTGATTTTACAAAACCATGATAAAACCAGTTACTCAGACCCATTCATATAAGTGTATTGGATATTGGTTATACAATATAAATAAATCCACCTGGATAAGTCAGACATTCTCTGTCTTGATGCCCACAGATCTCACATTCTATGTTCAGACTTGAATAAAAAGGAAAAACATCAGCTTTTTAAGTTTTCTAAAAATATAAGCAAATTAAACTCAAAACTCCACTTAGTTTTCTTAAACTGGTAAATATGATTGTCTTCTGTATGTAGCCCAGGCAGTATATTCAAAATCAAATTTGGTCTTTGTACCACTGGAAATAAATGAGTCAAAAACCTCCCATCAACCATTCTCCTGCACTCTACCTTAATTTACTTGTGCTTGATAATCCACTTATGTGGTTTCCAACGTAGAGGAGAGGCAGAGGAAACAGCTTCCATAAAAAAAAGGAAGAATATTTCATTAGAACTCCAATAACGATTTTCTTTCACATAATGGTGACACTTCCTGTCAGTAAGCAAATCATTTGAGTCTATTTCCCTGTAACAACTGTGAATTTCCCACAATCTAAAACACATCATGAGTTTCTCCATGTGACCAAAATAGTTAGGTGGGCAATGATATCTATAATCATGGTGTGGTGGAGTGGATCTGCGCTGAAATGGAAACTTTGACCTTATCAACACTGGCAGACTATCTCCCTAAAGGGAGGCTCTGAACAAGCACCTCTCTTTTTTTTTTTCTTTTTTTAAATTTTTTATTTATTTTCAGCATAACAGTATTCATTGTTTTTGCACCACACCCAGTGTTCCATGCAATCCGTGCCCTCTCTAATACCCACCACCTGGTACCCCAACCTCCCACCTCTCCGCCTCTTCAAAACCCTCAGGTTGTTTTTCAGAGTTCATAGTCTCTCATGGTTCACCTCCCCTTCCAATTTCCCTCAGTTCCCTTCTCCTCTCCATCTCCCTATGTCCTCCATGTTATTTGTTATGCTCCACAAATAAGTGAAACCATATGATAATTGACTCTCTCTGCTTGACTTATTTCACTCAGCATAATCTCTTCCAGTCCCGTCCATGTTGCTGCAAAAGTTGGGTATTCATTCATCCTTTCTGATGGAGGCACGGAGTATTATGCCTCCATCAGAAAGGATGAATACCCAACAAGCACCTCTCTTAAGTGTAGACCCCTGGCTGCATTGCTGAGTTGAGGAGGGGTATTTGTAGTTCGTGCCTCAGGTTCAGATGGCCCCTAGAGAAGGTGTACAAACTTGTTATCTATGCATTATGCACTTTTTTGGGTGACAGCAAAGATTCCTATCTCACTGGAATGTCACAAGGCTGGTGACCCTTCAAAAAGTTGTGTCTACCAGCCACATTACTGTGGAGTTACTTTATTTGTTTTCAAGGCCTAGAATGATTACATATCTACCAAGGTTAAACAATGTACAGCAGTACTTGAATTAGGTTTCCTGAGCTCTGAGCTCCTGAACTGTTTTCTGATTGTCAAGAGAAATATTGTTCAAAACATACTGAACAAACACACAAAATGGAAGACCTAGGCTTCCATGAATGAAAAATATATATATACCCTTTCATAAGGTCACACAATAACTGGGAGAACTTTTTGACTGATATGATAACCCATAGCTATCCTGGTGAGTCTAGCATTTCTTCTTCCACTAAAAAGACATTAAGCAGTAACTCAGATAAGATATTCTTTGAAGGATTTTGAAATAGTAATTGTCATCTATCCCCCAAAGAATTATAAAATTTTATTATCAGGAGATTTGCTCAAGAAAGAAGACACAAAGAAGAGAGGACCTCAGATCCAGGACCTTCCCCTCTTCATTAATAGCATTCTGGTTGGCAGCCTACCCCGGCTCAACAATAGCACTGCTCAGATATTACAACTTTAGAAGTTCTTAGGCATTGAAAAGAATCAGTTGCCCCCCCTTTCCATATATAATTCAAAATAAAAACAATACTGACTTCCAGTTTTTAGAAACAGTGGGCTAGATTGTTTGTGTTAATCTCTCCACTGAAAACAATTAAAAATGCTATGTAAAATAACTTAAAACCTTCATAAAAGTATGTGGGGAGATAGTGAGTCCCCAGGCCAAAACTTAAGTGAGAACAGAAACCCAGAGAAAAACAATGGAAGCCAGAAGACAGCAGAATTGCATGCTCCAAGATCCATTAAGTTAGAAGGCAAGAGTATCTTTCAAAAGCAAAGGAAAACCATCGTCTTTTACAGACAAAACCTAAGGGAATTTAACTGACCATTAGTACATTCTAAAGGAGGTACTTTAATAAGGAGGAAAGTGGAAAATGGGGGATGCAGAAAGGAAAGAATAACATAACATAGTTTAAAAAAAAAAGGAAAGAAAGAAAAATCTCACTGATAACCAAGAAAATGCAAATAAAAGCCAAGTCATTATACACCCACCAGATCAGCACAATTTAAAATGAATGACATATTGACACACAGTAATTAAAATAGCATAAAGTTAAAAAAAGTAAAGAAATAAATAAAACAACTGACATATCAAGGATTGGCAAGAATGTGGAGCAACAGGGACTTTCATGCACTTTTATCAGCAGTGTGAACTGGTACAACAACTTTGGAGAACACTGACATTAATTACTCAAGTTGCAGATGTGCATAGGATAGGAGTCAACCATTCCACTTCCTGATATGCCTCCAAGAGAAATTCATGCCACAAGTATCATTTTAGGCTAAATTGTCTTTAAAAATCATATTTTGAAGCCCTAACCCCATGTGACTATATTTGGAGATAGGGTTTTTAAGGGGTAATTAAGGTTGTATCATAAGGATGGGGCCTAATCCAAGGTCCGAGGTCCTTCTAAGAAGAGGATATACCAGGAGTGTGCACATACAAAGTAAAGGCCACATCAGGACACAGAAAAATGGCAGTGGTCTACACACCAAGGAAAGAACTTTCACCAGAAACCAAGTCTGTTGACACCTTGATCTTGGACTTTTTTTGCCACCAGAACTGTGAGAAAACTCGTTCCTGTTGTTTAAGCCCCTCAGTGTGGTATTCTGTTATGGGAGTCCTGGCTGACTAATACATGTGCACTGAGATCCAACGCTAAGGATGTTCAGAACAGTATTCTCTTCCCAGAACATTCAATAATCGCAAAACTAACTCAGCAAAACATAATTCAGGAATGCATATTAGAACAATTTCAAAGAAAGCAAGAAAAGTATTACACAGAAGTCAGAATAGTTCATAAGGAAAATTGTGACCCTATCTCTTGACCTAGGTAATGACCGCACAGCTTATTATTCATGCAATTACACATTCATGAATGATGCCTTTTTCCCTACATATAGATCATTTTTCACAATTTCAAAATGTTTAAAATTATAGTATATCCTAAACTAAGTATAAGCAAACCCAACGATATTCTGATTTTTCCAGTTATGATTGTGTTTATAGCTTTCGTTACACTTCAATATTTTGTTTTTCTCTTATTGTGAATGTCCCTGATTATTGATGCTCTACCCATGTGCTTGGTCAGTCTAATTGAATAACCTAATGATAGATGCCAGTGTCTTTCCAGGCCTTAGAGATGTGGTAGTGAAGAAGCCATGTGAGGTCCTCACCCTCAAGGAACTGACAGGCTGATTTAACATCCCTAAATCCAAAAAATGCCATCATAATCCAGTTAATACTACCTATTGTATAGAATTTCTCTAAGAATTAAATGCCTGGCTTATAACAACTGTTTATTGAGCCAGCAACTGTTCAAGAAAGGTAGTTCTATTCCAAATTCTAGGAAGGAAAGTCAGGTTTTATGCTTTATCAATCCAAGTTAAAAATGAAAACTTAAACCAAGATCAGAAAAGTAGGGCCAAAGAGTCAAATTTGGACCAGTTTTGTCTATGTAAATGAAGTTTTATTATCACATAATCACAGCAATTCATTTATATATCATGATACAGTGGCAGAGCTGAATAGTTCCAACAGAGACAGTCTAGCCCACAAAGCCTAAATATCTACTATCTGGTTTTTTTTTTTAGCAAAAAACTTACCAATTCCTGGTAGGGCTTTGCCTTTTCAGAAGACATAAGTATTTATTTAATGTCAGTTCTTGAGCACGTACTTCCACTATTATTACATTACGTTAATGAACAACTGAATGAGTAATACAGTATCTCTATTAAGAAGTCTCTACCCAGGGACGTCTGGCTGGCTTGGTCGTTAGGCGGCTGCCTTCAGCTCAGGTCATGATCCCAGGGTCCTGGAATCGAGCCCCATCAGGCTCCTTGCTCAGCAGGAGGCCTCCTTCTCCCTCTCCCTCTCCCCCTCCCCCTGCTTGTGTTCCCTCTCTCGCTATGTATCTCTCTGTCAAATAAATAAAATCTCTGTCAAATAAATAAAATCTTGAAGAAGAAGAAGTCGTCTCTACCCAGTGTAAGCAGGAAGCACACTGCGTGTGGAAATTGACATGTTTTCTTAGATCCATTTAAATTCTATAGCATTTTCACATGTTCCATCAAAGCTCTATGTACTTATCATCACATACCTTCACAGGAATTTTCTTGTCAAAATCAGGGAAATGAATTAGTTTATTTAGTTTGGATACATACAGTATCATTATGGTCACTGCCATCTAAAAAAAAAGAGGGGGAGGGAGAAACTTTAGCAAAATACCTGGAAAGACTGAGGTACAAAGACATCATCAGAAGAAAACACATTCATCAAAAAGAAAATATTATTCAGAAAAATCCATTTTCTAGGTTCCAAATAATAACTATTTCCTAGAGTATTAAAAATTATTTTTTTGTCAATGTATAAATTCCATCAGAACTATAGGCAAAAAGTATAAAATCAAATAGCTCACATGTATACATATTGTCTCAAGGGGCTCAAGGAACAGTGACAGAGGGGGAAAAAAGAAATGGCGTCCCCAAAACTGGCCAGAGTGACTACAGTTAGAGAGGCCACTCCTTGATTCTGGACCATATTTCCTATGTAGAGCATATGGTCCCCTTTCCACATAGAGACTGGGGCTCCCTTGAGGGGGCAAACTCTACAGATAAACACACTTTCTGTGATGTCCAGTATTCCTGTAACACAGAAGACAAATTAAGAGAAAAGCAGTTTTAAAAGGGATTTATTTTTCTCTTCAATCAAGCCAGTCCTGCAAAAATGTCTCATTCAAACCCTATTAACCTGGAGTATAGCAAGTATATTAGAAATACTCCAGATTATCATTATGAATACAAAATTTTAATTTTTTAGTAAAAAATTTTAATATCATTTTCCTATGCAAATTTTAGAACTTACTTAATTTTCTCCATATTATGATGCAAAAATTTAAGAACTACTTCAACATGATTATCATCCTAATCCTTGAGCTTAATGAGTTTACAAATGTAATACTTATGATAGATTAATATAACATGAGCCCATCTTGAATTATAATTATAGTTTATATTTATAACTTACTTTGTAATTCTTACAGAAATATACTAACCCTTATTTAAAATATTCTGCAACTCAGACTTTTTAAATTGGGTCTGCTGCTCTCTTTCCACACAAATTGCATATCAGAAAGGCTTTACTTGGAGTAAGCCAGTGAATTTATTTGCCTTGGGGATTACTAAGGGCACATTATCACATATTCACTGATCTTTTAAAGTACTTTTTTCTGCCTATTTTGAACACTAAGACACATTGAAACACTAAGACAATCTATTTTTGACCTTAAGGAAAATATTGATTTCTTACTACTTTTTCCCTAAAATTATGTTGTAAAGAGTGACTTATCAGCAAAACATTTAACCAGAATAATATTTAATCATATAAATGACATCCTTTTCAAGACTCACAATTAAAAATTTAGTTAACAGATACAATTTTCCTAATTTTACATTTTTTTCCCTGTAAATTAAAGCAGAACCAAACAAACATATCAAAAATGTGCCTTTGGTGCCTGTTTCCACTTGTCTACCAGAAATCACCAGCATATGACCAAGAGAGTAAACAAGCTATGAATTAATATTAATGGGAAATTTCAGAAGGAGCCAAATGAGGTTAGTCTGAAAGCTTATCCAACCTCATCTTTATACTTGAGAACGAAAAAATCACAAACTGCAGGAAGCAAAATACAAGCATGTTTAGTTAGGCCCATAGAGAGTTTTGTAAAAATTGGAACGTGTTGCCAGCATTTACAAATTTGATGTAAACATTCAAAACCCCTGCCTTTTGAAACACCTACAGGGTTTTGATAATAAGGGTGTATAATAACCCAATCTCATCTCCCCAACCCTTTTCCTCTCAGCACAGTGGCTTAAACTGAGTACAAATAGCACACTTCAACTGGAGGAACTGTGCTCCTAGTTCTACCCCAGGCTTCAAACCCATTCGTTGCCCACCAGGCCTTGGAAGCTTTCAGTCTTCTGGCCCCTAGTTTTAGGGTAATTAAATCCAATTAAGGAAGCTGAAACAAGTAGTTGTTTGATTTGTTTTTTTTTTTTTTCCTGAAAATACAACATTTCCTAAATTATAGAAAGACATAAGATATGTCAATATTTCATGCTGTTTCAGGGCACCTGGGTGGCTCAGTGGGTTAAAGCTTCTGCCTTCAGCTTGGGTCATGATCTCAGGGTCCTGGGATTAAGCCCCATGGGGCTTTCTGCTCAGCAGGGACCCTGCTTCCCCCTCTCTCTCTGCCTGCCTCTCTCTGTCTATTTCTGATCTCTGTCAAATAAATAAATAAAATCTTTAAAAAAAAATTAATGCTGTTTCACCAAAAGTACCATGATCCTCTGGCTCTCTGCCAGTTGAATGAATCTGTAAACCATGGTCTTAAACAAAAGCACTAAAATTTCATCATGTATGATGACAACTAATTAAGCAGTTAATTTTTCTTTTTCACTTACCTGCCCAATTCCAAGAAAAATTGGTGATGGGAATCTGTTTAAAAACACAGAATAACAATTTTAACAACTGACAAAAGTTTGCAGACTGTCTATAATACATAATGTCAGGAGTTATTAAAAAATCTTAGACTGAAAAAAAAAATCTTAGACTGACCATGACCCTGGGATCGTAGGATTGAGCAGGGAGCCTGCTTCTCTCTCTCCCTTTGCTCCTCCCCCCTCACTCATATTCTCTCTCATTCTCAAATAAATAAAATCTCTTAATAATAATAATAATATACCCAGGAACAAATCTAATAAAAGGCTAATTAAAGATTACAATTGATGAGGGCGCCTGGGTGGCTCAGTGGTTAAGCCGCTGCCTTCGGCTCAGGTCATGATCTCAGGGTCCTGGGATGGAGTCCTGCATCGGGCTCTCAGCTCAGCAGGGAGCCTGCTTCCTCCTCTCTATCTCTCTCTGCCTGCCTCTCTGCCTACTTGTGATTTCTCTCTGTCAAATAAATAAATAAATAAAATCTTAAAAAAAAAAAAAAGATTACAATTGATGAGAAGAAAAAACTTGTGATTCTTGCCTGTATGTTCATATATAATCTTTTGAGCTTTTACAAGACATAAAAACAATATATAACCCTGTAAAAACTGTTCATTCTCTGGAGCTCTTTCTTCCTTGTGAAGAGCATGTTTCTCAGGCAGCTATCCTAACTTGGACTCGAATAAAACTCTCTCTCTAACTTTTAGAGATTCTAAATGGTTCAAGAACAGAGATAAGGACAGATACACACATATGTGACAAAGAAGATAGCGTAGAGCAGTGTGGGAAAGACGGTCTTTCAACAAATGGCACTGGTACTTTAGATACACAATCCTGACCCCTGCTTCACAACATTTTTAACAAGGCAGCACTGCACTGTCTCCCAGCCATTCCTCAGGCTACTACAATAGAGGGAAATACCACCCCCCACACACATACACCCCCCAATCTGTATGTCACCGATTTCAGCGAGGGCAAGAAGACAGTAAAGAATGGACTTAACTTATCAAAGGAAATGGAATGAATGGACAGGACCACCAGGAGAATAAAACTAATTCCAAGGGCTGGATGCCATTTTTGCCATCCAGACTCCCTCTGGACTGAGCATTTATTCCCCCAGTTGCCCAAGAACATCCTCAGCTGAGGAAGGCTATCTTGTCAAATAGTAAACACCCTCCCTGTGAGTCTCCTGCATTCCGATCTCTGGTCTGTACAAAAAGTCTGAAAGGCCAGGGTCCCTACCCTAGTTCAGGATTGGTCTGTTGGGCCATCCCAGCTCCACAGCCCCTGGGATCAGGCTTTGCTGTGCTTGCACTACAGCCAAATCCGACTTCCCTCACTCTTCCTCAGGAATGCATCCTAAGAGCTCTCCTCAGTATACTTCCTCCGCCTCTCAGAGTCTGCTTGCCAGAGAACATAACCTGTCACTGCAAATGAGATCACAAGACAGCAACATAAACGGTGAAACGACAAGAACAGGCTTAAAGAACACAGACAAAGAGGCCAGGTTAGGGGAAAATATAATACAGGAAAAGAAGGAATTCAAGAAAGAAAGAAAATGATTCAAAGATAAATAGCAAATTTGTTGATGCAAGGAAAATAAATAGACTGAATCTTCAGATCTAAAAGCACGGCTTTTAGATCCACGGCTGCCTTCAGGTCAGGTCATGATCCCAGGGTCCTGGGATCAAGCCCCACATCGGGCTCCCTGCTCTGCCAGAAGCCTGCTTCTCCCTCTCCCACTCCCCCTGCTTGTATACCCTCTCTCGCTGTCTCTCTGTCAAATAAATTTAAAAAATAAAATAAAATAAAAATAAAGACTCTTCAACCTAAGTAAAGCAGCAGCCATGAAACCCATTTTTTTAAAAAAACAAAAACAAAAAACCCTACCTGACAATGGAATCCACCAATTAGGAATGAAATCAAAACAATAAATTTAGGAATGGAGACATTGTGGTAAAAAGGTTGTTGCTGATTACTATCTCCATTTAAATATAGAACAGATTCAAACAGCTGTGGGATTATAATTACACAACAGTTTGCTTCATATAAAACAAGATGTGGAGGGGAGGAGGGGAGACAGGAAGAACCACGCAAGTATCTTCATCCTTCATAGCAGGGAAGTCTTAAACTGAAATGTGTTTACAAAATAAACATGATGAGATCAACCTTTTTTTTTTTAAGATTTTATTTATTTATTTGAGAGAGAGAGAAAGAGCAGAGGCAGAGGGAGGGGCGGCGGGAGAGAGACAAGCAGACTCCCCGTTGAGTGGGAAGCTGATGTGGGGCCCCAGCCCACCGTGACTGGAGCTGGAGGCAGACACTGAACTGAACCAAGTGAGCCATCCAGATGTGCTGATGAGATCAACTTCTTAATGTTTTTCATGACCTCTTCATCTAAGAGGGATCTTTTAAGAAATACTAGCACTTGTAGTGAAGAAATCTATATCTGAAATTCAGTTAAAATTAAATTTCATGGGGCACCTAGGTGGCTCAGTGGGTTAAAGCCTCTGCCTTCAGCTCAGGTCATGATCCCAGGGGCCTAGGATTGAGCCCTGCATTGGGCTCTGCTCAGCGGGGAGCCTGCTTCCTCCTCTCTCTCTCTGCCTGCCTCTCTGCCTACTTGTGATCTCTGTCAGATAAATAAATTTTTAAAATCTTAAGAAGAAAAAAACTAAATTTCATGCATATGTGCAACTTGCAATCCCCACTTAAATAAGCCTTCAAAAGCAGCTAAGATGACAAATAGTAGCACAGCCCCGAAATGATACAATAAGAGTTCACAGGGTCAGCAATGCAGCACCCTTGCCAAAAAGGTTTAATCTGGATGTAATCAAGCTCTTAGATCTAAAGTTCAGTTGGGAAATAAGCTAAGCAAGCCTTCAAAACATAAATCAGACAATCCATAATGTGGGACATTTTATAAAATACCTGGCCCAGGCTTTTCAAAAAGTCAGTATCATGGGGAAGAAATGGGATGAGGAACTTTTCTAGATTAAAATAAACTATAAAGACATAACTCAATGCATTTCATGAACCCTGATTGGATCTTGATTTAAATGTTTAAAACAACCATAAAAATATCTTGGGACAACTGGGATGATTATATATTTGGTATTAGATTACTTTAGGAAATCATTAAAATTTGTTAAAAGCAAAAATGATACTATGCAGGAGACTATTTCAGGAGAGACATGTTAAAATATATGCACCCCCAAAACTGGAGTGCAGAATCAGGATGTTTGCAACTTACTTTCAATGGCTGGGGGGAAGCAAATATAATAAAATGTTCATTACTGCACTTCAGTGATGTCTGTTCTCCATTTTTCTGTATGCTTGAAACTTTTCACCATGAAAAGTGCTGGGGGGGCACCTAGGTGATACTTGAAAAAATAATTAAATTAAAGCCCTTCTTTCCAATGTCCATAATAGCCAAAATATGGAAAGAGCCCAGATGTTCACTGACAGATGAATGGATAAATATACATATATATATGTATATGATATATGCCTATATATCTATATCTAAGATGTATATATTTAAAAAGTAATCTATACATCTTCATAGTATTTGTTTTTTTTTTTTAATTATTTATTTCTTTGACAGAGAGAGACAGCGAGAGAGAGAACACAAGCAGGGAGAGAGGGAGAGGGAGAAGCAGGCTTCCCGCCGAGCAGGGAGCCCCATGAGGGGCTGGATCCTAGGGGGATCATGGCCTGAGCAAAAGGCAGATGCTTAATGACTGAGCCTCCTTAATATTAGTACATATTTCTTAGTATTTCTAAAATACTAAGTATTTAGTGGTATTTCTTAAAATTTCACCTTAATATTTTTCTTCTGTTTGAATTCTTTGTAATGATCATGCCAGAATGATTTTTCTTGGGAAAAAAAAAAAGGAGAGAGAGAGGCATGTAGCTAGCTCAGTCAGTGGATGATGTGACTCTTGATCTCAGGTTCATGAGGTCAAGCCCCACACTGGCCACAGAGCTTACATTCAGAAAAATTGTTTTTAGTAGATATTTCAAGATATTGATTCTAGGTAGGTGGGAATATAATTATTATTATCTTCTTTGTACATTTCTGTATTTAAATTTTTAAAGATTTTATTTATTTATTTGACAGAGAGAGACACAGCGAAAGAGGGAACACAAGCAGGGGAGTGGGAGAGGGAGAAGCAGGCTGCCCGAGGAGCAGGGAGCCTGATGCAGGGCTTGATCCCAGGACTCTGGGATCATGATCTGAGCCAAAGGCAGTTGCTTAAGGACTGAGTTACCCAGGCACCCCAATAACCTCCAATTTTTTAAATGAATTCTTATACTAGTGAATGTGAGGAAGTGAAGACCATGGGTACACAACTTCTCAACAGTCAGACTCTGAAAGGAACAGAGAAATGAGGGTCCATGAGGGATTGAGTATGGGTTACTTTCTCTTAAGAAACCTGAACATGTTTCCAAGGGCAGCACAGAGGTGGAGACAGAAGGAGCTGGAAGAGCAGACCTGTGGAAGAGGAGAGCTAGACCTTCCACAGGGACCAAAGAGTCCCTACATCCTACCAGCAAGGGTAAGGTGAGGGCCTCTTTGATGGCTTTTACTTTCTCAATAGTAGCAGAGATGGGGAGTGTGGGGTGTGTGGGAAGTTTTAGGATGAAGGAGAAAGCGTGAAGGAGTTGCTTCTGAGATGAGGAAAGCAAGCCCCCAGAAGAAACAACGGGGTAGGAAGGAGAGCTGGGTAAGCTTCATAATCATCCTTTTAAAGTCAACCCAGTCAGATCAGAAGTGGTTTTCCTCCCACAACAGTCTGCGCTGCTCCGTGCTGAAGGAGAGAGGCAGGTGGTAGGCTGTGCTGGATTAATGCTGCCCCAGTGGGACTGAGGAAGGACTCGCAGGGTGGGATGTGCAGACACGAGCTGGAGGCAGGGTGGAGTGTGGACACCTGGCAGGTCACGCCAAGCACATGGCCCTGGGAGTGACTGCAGGAAGCGGGGCTGCACCAGCTGAGAGGGTTCGTCCGTGGATCCTGAAGTCCCCAAGGTTGACGACAGTCCAGGGGGAGAGGAAGACCAGGACACTTTGTAACGTGAATGACAGGAGCTCAAGAGCCACTGTAGAGGACCACAAGCAGTGGTCCCTCTACTTTTTGGAGAACATGGAGCCTGGCCATTGGGGAAGCATGAGGACCCAACCTCACCTCCTGGCCAGACCCAGGGTAAAACCAAGATCCAGCTGCTTCCAGGGGCCAAGGGAGCTGCATCTTCTGGAGAGAACAGGTTTTCATCAGAGTAAGAGAAAATTTCAAGTGGGTTTTGTTTTTAATATGAATTTCCTTGTTCCCACCGCTGGAGACTCAATTCAATAGCTTTTATAAAAACCTCTCCAAGTAATTCACGCTCCCAGGCAGGTTTGGAAAGCACTGTGCTAAATAATCCCCAAAGTCCTGGGATGCATAAAGAAGAAGACATACAGCAAATGTTTGTCAAACTAAATACAACTAAGCTTTATATTTTTATTAAGCTCCATTATAAATTCTTGCATGTCATAGAGAACAGTATATTACAATGACAACCAAAAAAGCCGACCCAGACCACCTGCACAACCCTCATGAATCTGATTCCAAAGACCCACTGGTATAACCAACTGGCCACAGACTCTTAGATGACCTTGCTTTTCCCCTCTCACCTTAACAGGGTCTGAGAGTTCACATCCTTCAAAGACCTCTCTGTGCAATCAGATAAATCTAGCATTACAATGAACCAAAGAAGTCTAACAAAAGGGGTGCCTGGGTGGCTCAGTGGGTTAAGCCGCTGCCTTCGGCTTGGGTCATGATCCCGGGGTCCTGGGATCGAGTCCCGCATTGGGCTCTCTGCTCAGCGGGGAGCCTGCTTCCCTCTCTCTCTCTCTGCCTGCCTCTCTGTCTACTTGTGATCTCTCTCTGTAAAAGAAATAAATAAAGTCTTTAAAAAAAAAAAAAAGAAGTCTAACAAAACAAAGAACAAAGACCACCCATCAGTCTTATACCCCAAACAGAAACAATCTGTTCAAAATGGAAAAGAAAAAACATCCTTTGAGCTACCTTCTCATGACCCTGTGGATTAGTAATTATTGAAATGTCCTTCCTTCTATTCCACAACACAACATTCTATCTTCAAACAACTAATGTTTGGATCAGATTTCTATGGTTTATTGTTGTAACAAAATTAACCCAACCCTCTTCCCCTCAAAAATGTGCTCCTAAAGCATTTTGAGATGAGAGAACAAACAATGTTATTGGAATAGGGTTCTCCGATTGTATATTACATTACGGATATGTGAAATATTTACTTCTAAGGATTGAAAGAGTTTCACCTTGCAGAGACAAAAACTCCATTTCCTCCTTCAATCATGGAACTCAAAATTTTAAAGATGGAAAGACTAGAGCATGAGATGTCTCATATAATAATAATTCTTTCCAGTTGGATACTGCCCTTCATCTTCAAAGCACTTAATCAGTGTTTACTGGCCCCTGCTTCCAACAAGACACATGTTTTTGGAGGCAGTTAACCGCCATGGCCAGAGAGCACACAGCTCATTCAAGGGCAGAAAATTGAGACTGACCTTCAAATTTTATCCAACATAATTGTCAACCATTCCCAAACAACCCTCTTAATACTATCCTCTTGTTTTTCTTATCATAGATGTCTTAAGTTTTCTTTTTCTTCACTTAGCTTGCCTTGTATGTGTTAAATAATACAAGTTTAGTTATATGTTCATTCTAATTTTTTTGAGGCAGCATTTAGGTTTTCCATGGACACCAACAAGCATACTTGCAACACAGTGGTCGAGACCTAGTTAGGTCTGTAGGATCACCAAAAAAATATCCCAAATCTCTCTCTTTCTCCATATCTGCCGCTACCCCTCACCCCACTCCCAAAGCCATCTCTTAGAATTATCTAGAAAAATTGCTTCCTAGCTCCTCTCCCTTATTCCAGTGCCATCAGTTCTCCAACCACCCACCAGCCAAAGAAATCTCTTTAATCTCACAAATCATGTCATATCACTCCTCATGCTAAAACCTTCTAAGGGACACCCAAATGCATTTAGACTAAAATTAAAACTATTTATCCTAGTTTCCTTGCTTCCTCCCTGGTCCCCCAATATCTCCTTTCAACACAGCAGCCAGAGGGATTTAGTTCATGTTACTCCTCCAATCAACACCTTCTAATGGTTTGCACGGCTGCTTCATAGGCCCTATACGATATAGCAATTCATTACCCTGGGACCTCACCTAGTACCAACCCCACCCAAACACCTTTCTCTTTCATGTTTGCAATGTTCTTCTCTCATTTCCCTCACCTCACCCAACTCTTGGCTGGCATGTCACCTCCTCAGCAAAGCTTCACTGATCACATGAGACAGCAAACTCTTTCCCATGCCCACACTCCCTAACTCCCTTTCATGCCTTACGTTTTTCTCCTGACCACACAACTGCATCTGAGATAACATAAATTCTATCAGTTTATTTACTGATTCACTAGAAAGCTCCATGTAAACTCTAGGAGGATGGATATTTGCTTCATCACATTTGGGATTTTGATCTGCTTTATTCACTTCTATATCTCAGGTGCCTAGAACAGTGCCTGGCCCATAACAGGTGCTTAATAATTACTACTGAATGAAGGAAGGATCTGATCCTGCCTTCCCTGCCTCCCTCCCCCCTCATCTCTCTCTCACCTCCTTCCATGTTCTCACTCATTTCCTCCAGCAGACCAAACTCATGCCCCCTTCCTCACATTCCCTTCAGCTTCGAAGGCTCTCGTGCAACCACTCCTCCCCAGGAACTCTCATACCACACCTGAAATCACCCTGATTATTCATGAACCCACTTCTTTTCAGTCTCTACCACTAGTATAGAATCTCTGGTGTGGGGTTGGGGGTGGTGAGAGGTGGGGGCTGGGATTTCTGTGCTGATCACAGCTGCTTCTGCGGTGCCTACAATGGGCTTGGCACATAGTAGGTGCTCAGGAGCCAACTGTTGGAGATGTAACCAGCCAAGCTCCTGTGGGTCTCAGCTGTCTCAAGTATAAAAGAAAAAAGGTGAAGATGTTCTCTGAGGTCTCTTTTAAGCTCTTTATAAAACTATGATTTCACGATTTTGCAGCACAGTATGGTTTACAAAGGCCCTCTCACTTACGGCAGCTCCTGCAAAGCTCTGGGAGGTAATTAACAGGCTTGTAATTATCCAGCTTTGGCTTCTAAGAAAACTGCTCACTATGAGTGTAGCCCAAGAGGCACAGCTATTAGATGGTTTAGCTGGATCTAAATCCACAGTGCTTTCAGTGCTGCTGTAAGGATAGCAGAATTAAACAGGAATTTCTAGTCCTTATAAATAGGCTCAAGGAGCCACAAATCTGGCTTAGGGCACACTAATCCAAAAAAGTACATCATGTGAACTTCTCATTGTTTTCCCTCAATGCACTGGTAATTTAAGAATGAAAGACCAAACAAGGCACGTCCGGGCTCAAGACTCGTCTGATGGTGGAACATCTAGATCTTTGTAGAGAACTATTCTCCTTTAAGGTTAGCATTCAGATCACTTGTTCCAGCTCACCGGTACCTTGGAAAGCTTTGGGGTGTAGCTCTCTTTGGGGTGTAGCTCTGCAAGCACAGATATGCAGTGTCTTACAGCAGCGGTAAGCAGTGGGGCAAATTACTGTTAGGTTGGGATCTGGATTTTAGAAACCTGCGAAGGTCCCAGCTGACGCCGTTGGCTTTAGAGTCAGCAGGAAGACTCCGCGCTCTCCGTCCCAGTCAGCCCGCGGACCCGGGCGCGGCCGGAGTGCTGGGAGGGCAGGGGCAGCCCCGCCGCGCCCTCGCCCCGGGACCTCGCGCGGCACCGGGAGCCGGAAGGTCCCGGGACCGGGCGCCCCGCGGCCCCCGCCCGGGCCCCTGAGGTCCTCCTCACCGATAGGTGGTCAGCAGTGCCTTGTTGACCAGCACGATGAGGAAGGAGCAAGTCCCGTAGAAAAGCGCCGACAGCAGCTTGGCCAGCCGGGAGGGCAGCCGCGTGGAGGCGGGGTCGAGGTCCGCGCCCTCGGCCTGGCGGCCGGCCGTCATGTTCCACGGCCGCCCGCAGCCGTGAGCCCGCAGCCCTCCGCCGCCCTTCGCGGCGCTCCGGCCCGCCCCGCCCCAGTTCCGTCCCCGCCTGCGGCCCGCCCGCCAGAGGGCGCGGCCGAAACAGGAAGGGCCGCGGCCGCCCCGAGTGCGCGCCTCCGGGGAGTGCTCCGCGGCTGCGGCGCGGACCTCCTTGGCACCGACAGACTGCAGGAATGGGCTTGGGAGAGTTGAGCCGCCCTTCCCCGTCCCCAGCTGCCCTCCTGGGAAGCAAGGCTTCCGTTTAGCCTGAGCGTGTGTTTTGCCTTTTTTCTTCCCCCTACACTTTTTAACGTAAAGGAAAATGCAGGTTTCACGAGCCCACCGTTCTTTGTTTGGTGTGTACACCCTTGTAACTACCCAAATCAACACCTTTCCAATCACCTCAAATAGTGCCCTTCGTGCCCACTGAAGGCAATCCCATCTCATTCAGATTTCTGTTGCAGAGTTAGATTGGCCTCTTCTAGAATTTTATTTAAATTTCATATTAGTAAGTACTTTCAAGGCTTTTACCACAGCCCGTAGTCTCTTTAAATTGCAGAGAAGGACCACAGTTTATCCATTCACCAGTTGATGGGCATGTTGGTTGTTTTTATTTAGGGCTTTTTTTTACAAAATGTTTCCATGAACCTTAATGTACAAGTTCTTGTGTGAACGTCTGTGTTCATTTCTCTCCAGTAAATATGTAGGAGTAACAGGGGTTGAGGCGGGTGCCAAGTCTCAAGTATTTTCTTGCCTCTAGCTGCTCTATGGCTTGGTTCCCTCCTTAACTTCAGGACCCACTGCTTTCCTAAGTGAATAGCAACCTTCTTCAGTGTTTGTTGTTCCTTGAAGGAGAGCCTCCCAAAACTGCCTACTTGGACCACATTCTACATGATGTAGCATTTTTTCAAATAAGTGTCCCATATTTTCATTCTCAATAATCAACTTAAAAAATCTGAAATTTTAGCTTTTTAGAAAAGCTAAAAATTTCAAATGAAAGAAATGTTTGCGGGACGCCTGGGTGGCTCAGTTGGTTAAGCAGCTGCCTTCGGCTCAGGTCATGATCCCGGCGTCCTGGGATCGAGTCCCACATCGGGCTCCTTG
The DNA here is from genome assembly GCF_022355385.1 of Mustela nigripes. NCBI lineage: Eukaryota > Metazoa > Chordata > Mammalia > Carnivora > Mustelidae > Mustela > Mustela nigripes. The sequence goes on along the minus strand of NC_081565.1, from coordinate 63,234,063 downwards.
CTCCACGTGGAGCCTGCTTCTCCCTCTGACTCTGCCTGCCACTCTGTCTGCCTGTGCTCGCTCTCACTCTCTCTCTCTGACTAAATAAATTAAGAAAAAAAAAATTAAAAAAAATTAAAAAAAAAGAAAGAAATGTTTGCACCAACTGTTGATGCCATACAATTGTTTTTCTGTTGTAAGCACTGAAAAACCATGAACATTTTCAGCACTTACAAGAACCAAAGCAGAACTTGTAACAAATAACTAGTTCTAAGAAAGGAAGGAAGTGGGACGCCTGGGTGGCTCAGTTGGTTGGACGACTGCCTTCCACTCAGATCATGATCCTGGAGTTCCCCAATTGAGTCCCACTTCCGGCTCCCAGCTCCACGGGGAGTCTGCTTCTCCCTCTGACCTTCTCCTCTCTCATGCTCTCTTTCATTGTCTCTTTCTCAAATAAATAAATAAATAAATAAAATCTTTAAAAAAAAAGGCAGGAAGTAAGAGTCCACATTACCCAAAATAAAAAAACAAACACACATTGAGACCATTTTAAAATAGAAAACGGGGCGCCTGGGGGGCTTGGTGGGTTAAAGCCTCTGTCTTCAGAGTCCTGGGATGGAGGGCCACATCGGGCTCTCTGCTCGACAGGGAGCCTGCTTCCTCCTCTCTCTCTCTGCCTACTTGTGATCTCTGTCAAATAAATAAATAAAATTTTTGAAAAACAAAACAAAACGGGGTGCGCCTGGGTGCCTCTGTCGGTTCAGCAGGTGATTCTTGATCTCAGCTAAGGTCTTGATCTCAGTCTTGAGTTCAAGCCCTGCCCAGCATGGAGCCTCCTTAAAAATAAATGGATGCAATGAAATAGAAAATAAAATCATATTCCAGCTGAAACAAAATCTCTGAACTTAATGTCATTTTGGATAATTTCCTTTAAAAAGATCAATTTAGTTTCCAGTGAGTCTCCAAATAAGTTTTGGCTGCAAAACAGTAAACTCACTTCTAGTAACAGCTTTAATCATATTTCCATTTAATTTGCTTCTACAATACACATACGTCCAGGATCTGAAGTGACTGTCCAAATCTCATCCTAACTCTGTTTAAATCACAACTCACACTGAAGAGTTGCGTGTGAAATTCTTTTGCTTAAAGCCTAGACAAGCTGAACCTTGCCTATTGCAAGTACATAACTAAAGATAACTTATGACAAAATTAAACCAACTTGCTTGACTCTATAGAAAGTAAACAGGCCCCCAAGTGGCTTCTCAGGGAGGTGACCACACTCAACACATCCTGAATATAAGTGAAATAAAATCCCAGTCCCTGATCACCCTTACCGTAAGGCCTAGAATGGAGCTGATCCCTACCAGTGTATTTTTAACACTGTTAACAATGAACCAAATGAGGAAGTTAAATTAATATGTACACTCTAAAAGGCTATAATTTTAAAGTAGGAAAAAGCAATTCATACTATGATTTCACTATGCTAAGCAGATGCCTAAAAGGAGACTGGAAATGAAATATAAAAACACCAAATAAGAATATGGGAGGATATAGGATTGTAGATGACGTTTCTACTTTTTTAACTTTTTTATATTATGGTCATCATACTGTTGATAGGAAGACAAAGCATAAAGGGTTCAAGAATGAAAATGTACTTTAAACTGTAAATTAAAATAAATTTTTATTCAAAGCATCTTTTAAAATTACAGCATGTTTATTCTTATGCTGTTACCTCTGCCAAACTACAACTGAGCCATATGAAGCATAAAACACTTCAAAAATTTGAATGTAAACCACATTTTTAAAACAAAAAGCAGTCTTAACACACCTCAAATTTTAGATGCCAATGTATTTTGTCCAAGTATATAGCTTATATCAAAAAAGAACATTTTAAATATTTCTATAGTAAGTAGTTATAATTTCTTAAACTTCCAATTATACAAATAAAAAATGTTTGTGAATATAACTATTATAGTTGACAAAAGCTGACCAGAAAAACAAACAAACAAAACCTCTTACTTTTGAAGGCCTTAAATTTTATTATTCATGAATTGGGAAGTATTTGTATTTTTTAATACAAGTTTACTGCCCTTTCATCTTTAGGTAAGTTCATCAAATTTTAAATTTCCCAAGACTGATGAGTGTTGCTTTTCATAGTTCATTTAAGTTATATTTGAGAAAAAATTCTAGAGAAAATGCTGAAACCTAACCCATGAAAATTCCGATGCTATAGTCTCTCTTACTGTGCTTATAAGTGCTCCAAGTTAAAATGCTATATACCAGATTACAAACAAAATTCTTAGACCATTACAAATATAAATTCTCTTATTACAAAAAAAAAAATCCCTCAAGATTTGTAATTTACTGTACAGAGGAATTACATTTTTAAAGTATGTCCTCATTCATACACATTATTTGTTACTATCATCTTTCACACTTTTGCCTCTTTCCAAGACATTTACATACCACCCCTTCCCCACGGCTACGTATTTCAAACTACCTGTGTACTGCAACACACTGGAATTTTTGGATAAAGAAGCCTACATTTTAGATAATGTTTAAACTACATCCATAGGCTACTACTTCAAAAAAGAAAAAAAAAAGGCGCTGGAGAGCCCTTATTCCCCTCTATTACTCTGACGTTTACTCCAATTAAGCAATCTATCAAATTACCATGCTATGCATGTCATTTAGTTTCTGCGTAAACAAACGCTTAAATGATGGAGGTTTATGCCTATACATAAAGGAGGTGAACTGCTCAGGTCTTAATTTTTCTCTTTATGCTTCAGTACATAAAGTGGTATTTAAAAACTTCATCCATTTGGAAAAATGGCTTAAAACCACCACACAAGTTAACACACTTGCAGTTGAAACTATTCCAGAAACCTAGTTATTTGAGTAGCTACTATTTTCTGCAGTGTTTAACTGATAACTAAATTTAGTGAACACAAAATAGCTTGGCATGTTATTCTGAAGTAAAGCAAGAAGGTGGCTTTATGCACTGAAAATATAAATAGGAGGCTTCCATTTGCTAATAATTCTAAACAAGCAGTACAATTAAAATTTAGTGTTTGCTAACAAAAGATCTAAAACTTCACTACAGAACCACCCTGTAGATGTCCCTTTTATTAATAAAATCCAAGTGCCAAATCTCATTACAGGGCCCATAATATTAAAAAAAGTAAAAAAAAAAAAAAAAAAAACAACAATTACCAAGTTATCTAGACTTTGCAAGATTAATCACTCAATTTCAGCAAATGAGAAACATGCAATGTGCAAAAGTTCCCAAGTTAACATAATAGGGATGCCAAGTGCTTTTCAAACCTAAATATCATAGTGAATTGTAAAGCCTCAGAAAGATAGAATAAGACTGATAAGACTCCAATTCCGAAAATTCTTAACTACCGTGCATCTTACCAAGATCCTCAAAAATCTCTTCTTCCAAAGTCCGTAACTTAGAATGTCTTCCAAAATAGTCAGTTTTCCACTTTTCATTAGGCACACTATTTTGCAATTTAAAAATACGTATCTTACACACATATCTTATACTTTCTGGCTTGCTTCAGTGTTTACAGTATTGTTAAACATACTAATATACATCGTTAAAAATGATCTTATAAATAATCTATTTCAACGTTCTTTGGCTACATGTACCATTCTGTTTTTTCATACAAGTGTCTTATTCAGAAAGTGCTTCCTGTGAGAACTGCTTCCAATGAATGCATTAAACTTGCAAAATCTAGCTTCCCACAATATATCCTTTTCTACCCTGTACTAGAAGTCCCATATTTACAAAATATTTTAAACTTTACAACAAATCCATTACCATATAAAAAAAAGTGCAATTCTCTCTCACCCCATATTATGGGGCGATGACATTCTTCATAAATTTCTACAGAATAGCAGCCTATGATAAGCAAATAAGGTGCTTAGCTTATGCCCAAGGATCTACTTTTTAAGTACGCTGGGCAGTACTTTTGTACAGTGGAAGAGTCAGTGTTCAGGCTACTGGCGGAGTGGTGCTCCAGTCAGGTTGGCGAGCTCTATGAGAGCAAGGGCGCCGTGCAGGCGCTCCCGCTGCTCCTGCAGCCGGCGCTGGGCACCACGCTTCTCGTCGTCCTCCTCATCAGACTGAAGGTACTCCAGAGGGTCTTGCTGCTCCTGATCCGCCTTCTGAACGAGCTTTCCTTTCAGGGTGGGGGCACGCTGCTCTCTCGTTTCCCAATACCTATATGAAATGCATGCACATTAGCTGTATGTCTACACAACCTTTTCAAATGTTTATTTTTCTTTTGATTCTTTACCACAGTATTATTTTCTGTGTTTTAGTTTATAAGGCTATAAAGCAATTTCACACATACTACATGTATTTCCCATTATAGAGGGAAAAGTTCAGGGTCCAAAAACTGAGGGACTTGCTCAGATTTCCAAAAATCAAAAATGGGCAGTTCTGGGTCTTCTACTCCATTCCCTAGTCATGGGTTTTTGCCAAAAAAGGATAGCTGCTTTTAAGATCAAATGTGAAGTGGATTACCGTAAAATACACAATAGTAGAACAAATATTATTTGTCACTTGTACCTCAATAAAGAAATAAACTTTAAAAAAAAGTAGACTAATCATTAGAAACCTATTTATCCTATTCACAGAGGGATGGTGACTTCTGCTAGAGGTAAGTATGAGAAACTTGAAACCCACAGAATATGATAGATTAGTATCTATGACACATAGAACTAATTCAAAAATTTAAGAGACATCACCATTTTTCTATTACATAGCTGACTGATTAATTCCCTAGAAAAAATAGAAAAAATGTTCCACCTTGAAGTAAGTGAAGAAAGGTATATTTAAAGAACAATAGCACTCATACAAAAATGTCCCATACAAAGACTTGTATATTTACATAGCTTTATTTGTAATACAGCAAACATAATGCATAGACTTGTCGAATCACTATATTGTAAACCTGAAACTAATGTAACAATGAGTGCCAACTATACTTCAAGGAAAAAAAAAAACACTAAACTGAAAAAAAAAAAAAATGAACTACAGATACAGTCCACAACGTGGATGAATTCCAAAATAATTACATTGAGTAAAAGAAGCCAGATAACAGAAGTACATACTGTATGACTCCATATGTATAAAAATTTAGAAAATGCAAACTAGTATACAGTAACAGAAAGCAGATCATTGTTGTCTGGGGAGCAAGAAAGCAGAGAAGAGCAGGAGTGATGAATTACAAAGAGGCATGAGGGAACTTTTGGAAGTGACCGATATGTTCACCATCTTGACTGTGATGATGGTTTTGCAGGTGTACACATATGTCAAAACATATCAAATTGTACACTTTAAATGTATACGATCTATCATGCGTCAATTGTACCTCAAAACTGTTTTTAAAATCATACACACAAAATTCATACAACTACTAGATTTCAGGAAATCCAGATATCTCAAACTGGAAAAATGTGGTCAATACTCAAGGCATTAAAAAAAGACATGCAAACAGTTCAGCATGACTTGAAGGACAACTAGGAACAGAGAATAGCAAAGAAGCTTAGCAAGGTTGGCAGGGACCAGGCAATCAAGGACTTCAAATGCCATAATAAAGGGTTTAGACTTTACACTGAGTAGAATCCATCAGTCTGTCGCTGAGTAGATGGGAGAAGGATAAAGGCAAAATGACCAAGAGGTTTCTGACTTGGACAAAATTAGAGTTAATGGGGCAGCAGAAGTCAGGCAGGAGGAAGGAGGGAGGAAGTGATGCAGTAAATAAGACAAAGGTAATGGTTCCCCAAGTGGAGCTTGCGGTCCAGCAGGGAGGATAGACACTGAACAAATAAATGTGTGATGAAGGTGTGGAAAGAGAAAACACAGTGTGTTGTAAAAGCTTCTATTTAGTTGGCCTAACCTTGTTTGTTCTTGGGGTTAGTGAGCGGGTTAGGGAAGAACTTCCTGAAGCGATGTATGACCCCAGTAAGAAAAGAAGAAAGAGCAGAGTGGCTAAATGAAGAGGAAAGCAGCATTCTGGGCAGAGGGAGCCCGCAGCAGAGGCCTGGGAGCCACAGTGTGAGTGGTGCTGACACACAGGAGGCCAACGAAGCTGAGGACAGGTGCATTGCCAGGGGAAGGCAGAGCTACCGCAGAGGGATTCCAGACTTTATCCTAAGTGCAGAGGAATCTGAAGAAGTAGGAGGGTCCCAAACAGCTCATGCTGGTTTGTACACAAAAAACGACTTCTCAAATCAAAATACCTTTGGAGAAATTTTTTTTTATATACTGTCCCCTTGTTGCCATTCAAAAAAATATTAAGCTGGGTGCTTAATATTAAGCTTTGTAGAACTTTACTTTAGAAGAACCTCTAGCCTGTATCCCAGTAATAATCAGCACATATGTGATACAAAGAAAAGGAAGACAGGCTGCACTGTGGAATACAATACACATAAAACATTCTTAGAAAATGAAGAAAATTCTTGCTTTTATAATAAATTGTGGGCTGGGCACCCAGACTAATTAGTATCATGTATTTGTTGTCTATCACACACCAGATCCTCGTGCCCCTCCTAGCAATTCTGCAGTTTAAGGAAATAAAGCACTATTTCATGTTACTTTATAAAATGTGTACAAAAGCAACTTATTTAAAATGAGAGAACTGTCGAAGCTCCCCCCATCAACCCATGTGCTAGGCGGTATTCTGCAGTGGAGTGCAGAGAGAACCTTACTTGGCCAACCACTCGGCGGCAGCCTGGTTGTCCACAGCCTGGTGCTTACTGAGAGCATCTGTGGGCTCCTCCCGTTTCAGCCTGGCATAAGGGTGCTTCGGACAGTGGCGGTTTGCATGGGTGAATCTGCTTAGGCAGCCTTCAAAACATAGAGGGAAACACTAATCAGAATCGGGACATCCAGCAGACATGGAAAATGTTCAGTTTCCCTGGTATCCAAGAAAAGTAAATGAAGACCATGGGATTTCGCATTCTATAACTTGGAGGAGGAGAAAAAAAGAAAAACCACCCTACGGGGAAGCAATTCCTTCACCTCTTAGTCATGGCAACATAAATCCATCAACCCCACCAGAAAGTGATTTATTAACAAAAATGGTCAAAACCTCTGACTTAAGAATTCCCTTCTTGGAATCTATTGTAAGGAAACATTCCAAAAGATGAATAAAGCTGTATTGAGCTTTATTTTAGCTGAGGAAGCCGTGCCTCTCAGCTTTTTGGCAATAAATGAATTTTGAAAACAAACACTCAAGGGCAGCTGGGTGGCTCAGTGGGTTAAAGCCTCTAACTTCGGCTCAGGTCATGATCTCGGGGTCCTGGGCTTGAGCCCCGCATCCGGCTCCCCGCTCTGTGGCGAGAGCCTGCTTCTCCCTCTCCTTCTGCCTGCCACGCTTTCTACTTGTACTGTCTATCTCTCTGTCAAACAAATAAATAAAAATCTTTAAAAAAAAAAAAAAAAGAAATTGTGATATGATTTAGAAAATCACTTATGAAAAGTGGTAAGAAATTACTAACAGTGGTACTAAAGTGGTAAAACCTCCCCCTTTATTGAAAATTTAGACAATGATGTGCTTCCTTCAATTTAATAGTTACAAAGTTTAAAACCAAAATAAAACCCTACCATAAAGCCTGTATTTACTTTTATAGATCTTTCTACCACCTCTAACTGAATATAATATTATTTTTTTAAGTAATCTCTCTGCCCATCATGGGGCTCAAACTCCCAAAGCCAAGAGCAAGAGTCACATGCTCTGCTGACCAAGTCAGCCAGGTGCCCCCTGAATACACTGTTTTTAACTGGCCTTGAAGATTTTCATCTAAAAAGAGTATTTTATTTACAAATCAATCATTTCCCAGAAAATGAGCATGGAACACAATTTAGAAAGAGAGCTTATGATGTTTTATAAAAGTTAATCAAAATCTCTCCTCCTAAAAAAACCTCAAGTAAAAGATAATTTCACTTTTAACTCAAAACCAGTTATTACATAAACCTTACTCTTAACACCATACCATTTTCTGAACAAACAAAAGGTTTCTCTCCGGTGTGAAGACGCTGATGTGTTTTGAGCTGTCCACTTTGAACAAAGGCTTTTCCACAGTCTGGATAGTCACACAGATAGGGTCTCTCACCTAAGTAGACAAATATCATGTATTATTTCTGAGACAATAAAGTGAGAAGAGAAAGGGACAGACACTCAACCTCTGTATAGGTCATGACTCCAAACAACAACCAAACCTGTCACAGCCTCTACAAAGCTGCAAGGATTAATGCTAACAGCAGCACTTCCATGCTACCAAGCAGCTTTCCACAGGGAAGCACAGAAAGAATGTTCTTGGACCTTGAGCTTTTAGGTTCCCACATGGAAAGTCCTGAGGTTATCTTTGGCTTATCTGGTCATTTTTCTCCCCATGATCCAAATCCCTAGGTCTCCCACACCTGCTTAGCCCTCCCACCCGGAAGGAACCCTAGTGGACCTCTACTACTTGCACATCACTTCTGGAGGGCATGCCATGGAACACACTTGCTTTTATTATATGAACTACCCCCTAAATCACTGCAAACTCTAATGCACTCCCTGAACAAGTGAAAATGATCTGCTGACTTTCAGTGGTCCCCTAATAACTGCACTATAGCTACTGGGTTAGAGGGCTGAGTTTATCTTTACTTCACTCCTGACATTCGTTCATTCCATAAGGCTGTTCGTCATCTCATTCTACTTGAAAATCCAATCTTCTCTGCCCATTCAAGTCTTTTCAGTGCTGTAGGCTCTCAGTGACTTTCCTCCTACCTCCCTGTCACCTCCAAATAACTGAACTATGTTTCCCTTCGCAAACTTAGTATCCACTGTTGTTTATGTATCCCGGCACTCTCCTGATACAAAGATGTGTACGACTTTGTACTCCATTGCAATTCGTACATACAACACAGTGCTAGGCTTGAGAAAGTAGCTTGAAAATCTTCTTCAACCATAATTAAACTTTTTTTTTTAAATATTTCTTTGATTAACAATTATGCACTGGTCCTTCCCAAATGATCCAAAGAACACTAACAAGTCCTCCCTAGTGTCTCATTATTTAGAAATGTAGTAAATGATTATGATAGTTAAACACAAATTAATAAAACACAAGATACAGGGAGTTATTTAAGATAGTAAGAGAAAAGTCTCTTACAAAGTGTTTACATACTGGCGCTTGGCCATACCATGCAGATCTTGGGCTCAGTTCTCTCGTGTACAACATAGCAGGCCAAGGACTGAAAGCACTGGGGTGACACATGGTAGATTGGAGGTTGATCAGGCCTGAGCCTCAGGGGTCCTATCGTTATGCCACAGGGTCCTGAACCTTAAATGCACAAGCAACACATACTCTATGGCCTGTGAACCAGTTATTTGGGGATATTTCAGACTAATTGGATTTTTAAAAATCTGAAAAATTCTCAAATTCTCAAAACCAGATATTTCATTTAGTAATGGTTTTACTGAATTGTACCTAAAGTCCAAACCTCTTGGCCACCTTAGTTTTAAAATAATTCAAAATTAAAACTTTACCCTTTTTCAGGGATTTGGCTAAGAAAACTATATTCTAGCATATTATTAAAATGCATCTTTTCAAAAACAAAAAGCAAAACCAGGTGGTGACCATAAACACAGTGGAAAAAAAAAAGGCAACTAAGCCTTAAAAGCCCAAGCTCTAGACTAGTACTGCCCAATAGAAATGTAATGTGAACCACTTCTAGTAACCACATTACAAAAGCAAAAAGGAACAGGTGAAATTAATTCTGATAATATATTTTATTTACCCCAATATATCTGAAATATTATAATTTCAATATGTAAACAAGATCAAAGTCATCCAAGTTTATTCTTTTTCATATTAAGCACATTTTACACATGCTGCCCCTCTCAATTAGACTAGCTAAATTTCAAGTGCTCAAGAGCCACATGTGCTATTGTATTGGCAGCTGTTACCCTAGACCCAAGGGTGTGGGAGGTTGTAAGGCAGTGGTCATTGCTTTTTTCAGTGCCTCAGTTAACTCATCTGTAAATTATTAAATGCCATTATTAGAACCAAAAGCCTCCTTCTCCGGGGCCAACTTTCTCTATGGAAAAAACAAGGGCCCTCTCTTTATTTCCTGACTCCTATCCAGTATTTAAAATATAAGTACAGTGTGTCGGCACAAAGAGAGATATGTGATAGTCCTGGGATAGTTACCTACAGCACATTTAATTCTGAAAAATTATATTTCACCTTAGATTAGATGGCTAGGCCAAACATTCTGATGGCACACTGAAGATTCTAGAAATTCTGCTAGACACTTGACATATGGTGTTTTAGTATTTGGCCTACAAGTCAGTTTTAACAATTATATAGACAGCTAAAGGGCATATCAAGTAAAATTCAGGCAGGTAGAATGACAGAACTAAATTTAGCAGTAACATTCCTATGACCACTAGATTAATTACCATGATACCTTTAGAAATCACATGGTACCAGTGTTGAGAAAACCATTTCTTCCTACCAAAAAAGAAATGGACTATACAATGCCTGTTTGAAAAAACTTCACAATAAGGAAATGTAAGGCAACTAAAATACTAATAGGCCCAAATATCAAATCAGCTTTAAGTATTACTTTTACTTAACTTACCTGTGTGAGTCCTTTTGTGAGCCTGGAGCGATTTCTCCCGTGGAAACACCCTATTACAGATGTTACAACGGATTCTGCTGGATGAATGCTCTCCTTCATTTATTAGATCCCGGACAGTATCTGCTCTGGGTCTGCCACGTCGGATTCCATCCTATTAACAATTTGTATAAACATTAATGTAATTTCCTGGATCCATTCATTAAAGTAAAATATCACAATAAATCACTTTTAAAATTGTTGAGTGACATCAGTGAAAATGGTAGAGTAGGTAGTTCTAAAGCCCCGTCCCACCACAGATCACTGAAAAATCGAACAAACTGTCAAAATCACCTTTATCACAACTCCAGAAAATAGTTAGAGATTTACAGCAACTCAGTCAACACTGAATCGAGAAGCACGCAACGTGAAACAGTAGGAAAACTTTGCAGCATTTTTACTGCTTGTCCTTGCCTCTCCCTGGGGTCCACAGTAGGCTTAAAGAGCCTTCATTCTCAATATGAGAACTTAGTCCCTGGCTACAGGGAAAGTAAAGCAGACCTGATTCTAAAAGTATTTGGTTTGTCTGTCTTGACCTGACAGCTACTTAAAGAACCAACACAAAGTCTTTTGTCTTTGCTTTGCCTAATATAGAACTCTCTTAGGTCAGAAAAGCAGTTAAACAGAGAGCATTGCTCAAAAACCTTATAAGGTTGAGGCACCTGGGTGGCTCAGTGGGTTAAAGCCTCTGCCTTTGGCTCAGGTCATGATCTCAGGATCCTGGGATGGAGCCCTCCATCTGGCTCTCCGCTCAGCGGGGAGCCTGTTTCCCCTGTCCCCTCTGCCTGCTTGTGATCTCTGCCTGTCAAATAAATAAATAAAATCTTTAAAAAAAAAAAAAAAAGAATATGCATGACTGAAAAACAAAAACAAAAAAACCTCATAAGGTCAATAGTAACTTGTTGTCCCCTGGGGCAAAAGATTTCAATTGAGACAAAAGGACACATCAAAAGCCTGGGAGGAAAAGCTGGAAAGAGTTTCTTTGGGAAATTAGGGCATTGAAAACTGCCCTGGTATCCTAAAGATAAAAATTAAGAAAGCCACACACTTAGGGCAGGAAGCATGCTCAGAAAAGACCTGATAAGACCCTAAGTTTTCACCTCTGACTGATCCTCTGCTAGGCAAAAGAAGGAAATGAAGTCTAAGGCAGAGTTGTAATGAGTCTAAGCACTGAAAAGAGAGCTATAACACAGAGCCATTTCTGCAAAGTCAAGAGTTTCTTCCCTTTCAATTTTTGGCTCCAGGCATTCAAGAAAATCTCTAGCAATGTTGAGCTGACTATAAGCTAATGAAACAGCAATTTAGATAACAGTCACAACAAAGAATAGAGTTTACAAAAATAGTTTAGAAAATTCACAAAACAAATATTTACAACCCACAGGACACAACAAAAACAAACTTTGAGGGAGAAGAATCTGTTTTCCAGAGTCACCACATTACAATAGTCAAAACATCCCATTTTCAACAAAACGTTAATAAACATGTAAAGAAATACACGTATGGTCCATACATAGGAGAAATTAATAGAAACACACCATGGGGAAGTAGACACTGGTCTTACTAGACAAAAACTATGGTCTTAAATATGCTGAAAGAGGTAATGAAAACCATGGATGGACAAAGGAAAAACAGGAGAACACTTTCAACAAACAGAAAATATAATAAGGAAACAAATTAAAAGGGCTCCTGGGTGACTCAATCGGTTGAGCATCCAACTCTTGATTTTGGCTCAGGTCATGATCTCACCATCTTGAGATCAGGCCCCACATCAGGTTCTGCATTTAGCAGGGAGTCTGCTTGAGATTCTTTCCCTTTGCCCCTTCCCCTGCTCACTTGCTCTCTCTCTAAAATAAATAAAACTTTTTTTTTTTTAAAGAAACAAATTATAAAATGAAACCAAACAGAAATTCTGGAGCTAAAAATTACAATAAACAGAATGGAAAAAATTCACTAGAGAATTTGAGTGGCAGATTTGACTGTCAGGAAGAATCAGCAAACTTGAAGACAGGTCAATTGAAAATATCCAGCCTGAGGAACTGAAAGAGAAAAGAATGGAAAGAACCCAAGACACCTGTAGGAAACCAAGGGCTACTAAAACAAAAGACTACTGGGTATCTGGAACTTATAACAGCAGAAATGTATTTCTCACAGTTCTGGATACTGGAAAGGCTAGGATCAAGGCACTGGTGTAGACAGGTGAGGGCCCTCTCCCTGACTTGTAGCTGGCACCCTCCAGCTGTGTGTTCACATTGGAGCTCTCTGGAGTCTTTTTCATAAAAGTTCTAATCCCCTTCAAGAGGGCTCCACCCACCATTAGGTCAAAATGTCAAAAGACAAAAGGCAGAGAATCTCGAAAACAGGAGAAGCAATTCATCAGGTACAAAGAGTCCTCACTAAGATTAACAGCTGATTTCTCAGGAGAAACTATAGAAAGCAGTAGGGTGACATGTTTAAAGTATTGAAAGGAAAAAAAAAAGTCAACCAATAATCTTACATCCAATAAAATTATCCTTGAAAAATGAAAAAGAAATTAAGACATTATCAGATAAACATAAGCGGAGAGTGTTCATGGCTAGTAGACCTACCATACAATAAATGTAAAGGGAGTTCTTCAGGCAGAAATGAAAGGGCACTAGAGAGAAACTCAAAGCCATACAAAGAAATAAAGAACTTTGGTAAGGGTAATTACATAAGTAAACACAAATGCTAAAAGTTTTGTATTTTTGGTTCATAACTCCTCTTTTCCTTCTATATAATTTAAAAGACAAATAAATGCCAGGTGCACCGGACTAGCTCAATCAGAGGAACATGTGACTCATAATCCTCAGGGTCGTGAGTTCAAGACCCACACTGGGGTAAAGATTGCTTAAATATATAAATAGATAAACTTTTTAAAACAAGACAAATGTCAAACATATTTTTTAAATTACAAATCCATGTTAATGAGAACATAATATAAGAAGATGTAATTTGCAATTATAACAAAGAGGGAGAGAGAGAGCTGGATAGGAGCAGAGTTTTTGTACACTATTGTAGCTGAGGTGGTACTAATTCAAAATAGATTGTTTTAAGTCTAAGAGATTAATTGAAATTCCCAGGGTGATCACTTAAAAAAAAAAAAAACCTAAAAAATCAAAATAAGGAAACAAGAATGAAAATAGTATGCTGCAAAGAATAAAATAAAATAAACACAAAGAAGGCAGTAAGAGAGGAATTGAGAAACCAAAGAGGTATAAGACATATAGAAAACAAATAACAAAATACCAAAAGTAAGTTCTTCCTTAACAGTAATCACTTTAAATGTAAATAGCTTAAATTTGCCTATTAAAAGGTAGAAATTAGCAAAATTGATTTTTTAAAAAAATGATCCAACTATATGCTGCCTACAACAGACTTCTTTAAATCCAAAAACACAAATAGGGAAAGGATGGAGGGGCTCCTGGATGGCTCAGTACAGCATGCAATTCATGATCTCAAGGTGGTGAGTTCAAGCCCTACCTTGGGCCTAGAACTTACTTTAAGCGAGAGAGGGAGAGAAAAGCTGGATAAACAATAAAAAATAACAATTGCAAACACTCACTCACCTAACAATAGAGCCCCCAAAATATGAAGCAAAAATGGACAGAAACTAAAGGAGAAGGAGTTCAAAATAACTGGAGACTTTCACTTTTAATAATAGATAGGATGACTAGACAGGTGAACAGAGATACAGAAGACTTGAACAACACCCTAAGCCAACTAGACCTAACACATATATAGAACACTCCACATAAAAACAGCAAAATATGCATTTTTCTCAAGTGCACATGAAATATTCCCCAGGAAAGACCATTTGTTAGCCCACAGAACAAGTACTGATAAATTTTAAAAGACTGAAACCATCCAGTAACTTCTGGGACAAACATGGAATGAAACTATAAATAAAAAACTGAAAGAAAAATGGAAAATTCACAAATAGGTGAAAATTAAACACAGTCTAAACAGCCAGTGGGTCAAAGAAGAAATCACAAGGGAAATTAGAAAATACCTTGACACACATGAAAACAGAAACACAACATATCAAAACTTAGGGGATACAGTTCTTGGATCGGAGGGCTTAATAGATGGTAACAATACCACCCAAAGTGATGTACAGAGTTAGCACTATCCCTATTAAAATTCCAAAGCCTTTTTTTTTTTCAGAAATGGAAAAAGTGATCCTCCAATTCATATAAAACTACAAGAGGCTCCAAATAACCAAAACAATATTTAAAAAGAGCAAAGTAGAAGGACACATATGTCCCTATTTCAAAACTTACTACAAAGCAGTAACAATCAAGACAGTCTGGCTCTGGCAAAAGAAAAGTCACATAGACCAGTGAAAGAGAATTGAGAGGCAAGAAAGAAACCCTCATTTAAGGCAAACTTACTTTCAACAAGGGCGCCAGGAACATTCAATGGGTAAAGAACTGTCTCTTCAACAAACGATTCTGAGATAACTGCACTTCTACATACAAAAGAATGAAGTTGTATCTGTACCTCACATGATATTAAAAAAATTAACTCAAGGGGTGCCCAGCTGGCTCAGTCAGAAGAACATGCAACTCTTGATCTCAGGATAATGAGTTTGAGTCCCACACTGGTACAGAGTTTAATTAAATGAATAAATAAACTTTAAAAATTAACTCGGGGCACCTGGGTGGCTCAGTCAGTTGAGCAGTCAGCTCTTGGTTTTGGCTCAGGTCCTGATCTCCTGCTTAAAGAGTCTCTCTCCCTTTGCCCCTCCCCCTACTCACCTGCACTCTCTCTAAAATAAATCAATCTTTAAAAATAACTAACTCAACGTGCATCATGAACCAAAATGTAAGTGCTAAAACTCTAAAACTCTTCAAAGAAAACAGGGATTAATGTTCATGAGCTTGAATGCAGCAATGGATTCTTAAATATGGCATCAAAAACATAAGCATCGGGGCGCCTGGGTGGTTCAGTCGTTCAGCGTCTGCCTTCAGCTCAGGTCACGGTCCCAGTGTCCTGGGATCGAGCCCCACATCAGGCTGCTTGCTCCGCGGGAAGCCTCCTTCTCCCTCTCTCACTCCCCCGCTTGTGTTCCCTCTCTTGCTCTGCCTGTCTCTCTGACAAATAAATAAATAAAATCTTTTAAAAAAAACAAAAAAACAAAAAAACATAAGCATCAGGGGCACCTGGATGGCTTAGTGGATAAAGTCTCTGCCTTTGGCTCAGGTCATGATCTCAGGGTCCTGGGATTGAGCCCCACATCAGGCTCTCTGCTCAGAGAGCCTGCTCCCCCCTACCCACTCTCTGCCTACTGTGATCTCTCTCTCTGTCAAATAAATAAATAAATTTTTTTTAAAAAAAACATAAGCATCAAAGAATAAATAAGCTGGCCTTAAAGTTATAAAATATTTGCATACCAAAGGGCTTTCTCCAGAAAGTAAGAAGACAACCTTACAGAACAGGGGATTAATATTTGCAAATTATATATCTTATAAGGGTCTAGTACCTAGGATATATAAAGAACTCTTAAGATTTAACAACAAAACGACAAAAAAAAATTTTTTTTAATGGGTAAAGATCGGGTGCCTCTGTCAATTAACCATTGGACTCTTGATTTCAGCTCAGGTCCTGATCTCAGGGTGGTAGGAGTAACCCCCATGTCAGGCTCTGCACTCAGCTGGGAGCTGCTTATGATTTTCTTCCTCAGCCCTTCCCCTGCTCAAAATAAATAAATAAAACTTTTAAAAAAATGGGTAAAGATCTTAAATAGGAATTTCTCCAAAAGAGTTATAGAAATGGGCAGCAAGCTCATGAAAAGATGCCCAAAATCATTAGGGAAAAACAAATCAAAATGAATGAGGTCAATTATATCTCAACAAAGCTTGACAAAAAAATAAAAAAAAAAGGTTTTTAATTTTTTTAAAAGCACAGTTAAGATTACTACCTCACACCAACTTGATTATACTTAAAAAGAGAAATAGGAAATAAAAGTGGTTTTTGGCAGAAAGATAGAGGAATTGGAGCCCTCAAAAATTGCTAGTGAGAATGTAAAGTGGTTCAGCCACTACAGAAAAAAATATTTGAGTATGATATAATGTCATATACATACACATAGCCAATAGCATGGTATTTCTCAACAGAAATGATACATGCCACAGGGTAGCTAAACCTCAAAAATAATATGCTAAATGTAAGAAGCCAAACCAAAAAAGCCATATATTGTATAATTCCATGTAATGAAATATCCAGGATAGTTAAGTACATAGAGACAGAACACAGATTGGTTTCCAGAGACTGCCTGTGGTGGGGAATAGGGACTAACTGCTTAATGAGTACAGAGCTTTCTTTTGAGGTAATGAATATGTTTTGAAACATGATATGTAGGTGGGGGTTGCACAATATTGTGAATTACTAATGTCACTTAATTACACCTTAAAGTGGTTAATTTTAGGTTATATGAATTTCACTTCAATTTTGCTTAAAAACTAAGGAAATCTGAATACACTATGGATGTTAGTTAATAACAATGTATCAATCTGGCTCATTAATTGAAACACATATTCTCTGTTAATGTAAGACATAGGCAATGGGAAAACAGGGTTTGTGATTTATGGGAACACTCTGTACTATCTTAACTTTCCCATATATCTAGAACTAATCTAAAATAAACATTCACAGGATGTCTGGGTGGCTCAGTAGGTTGGGCCGCTGCCTTCGGCTCAGGTCACTATCCCAGGGTCCTGGGATGGAGACCTGCATTGGGTTCCTTGTCCAGCAGGGAGCCTGCTTCTCTCTCTGCCTCTACCAGCCACTCTGCCTGCTTGTGCTCTCTGTATGACAAATAAATAAATAAAATCTTTAAAAAAATAAAATAAAATAAACATTCACTTGGAAAAAAATCTTTCTCATTTCCTAGGTCAGGTTAAATTTTATACGTACAAGTTCTATGAAAAATGATAAAAGGATTATGTACAACTACATTCAAAATGAAAATGCTTTTACTGCCTGCAATATAAAAAACCTAAAGCCTTCCAAATGTTTACAAACAATAGGCCAAAACCTTGATGGATAACAATAAGCTCCAGGAAAAATTCCATTCAATCAATTTTCACTTTGAAAGAAAAGGCCAATCTCAACATGGATGAGTTATCTTATAGGATAAGTCATTTTTAAAAAATTCTTAGATATTAAAATCTATCTCCATAGCAGTCAACAGATGGAAGCAATCTAAATGTCCATTGGAAGATGGATGAAGAAAAGGTAGCATATACAAAACAATGGAAAATTATTCAGCCTTAAAAAAAGAATCCTGCCAATGCACTATAACTTGATGAACCTTAAAAACAACATGCTAAGTGAAAGAAGATATTACAAACACACACACCACAAATTCTATCCGATCCATTTATATAAGGTATCTAATTAATCAAACTCTTAGAAAATAGAATGGTGGTTGCTAGGGACCGTGGGGAAAAAGAAATTCATTCAATGAATACACAGTTTCAGTTTTACAAGATTAATAAGTTCCTGAGATCTGTTACACAACAATGTGCATATAGTTAACACCAAAAAATGATTAAGATGGTAAACTTTGTGGATTTTATTTTTGGTTTTGGTTTTGGTTTTTGCCATCAAAGGAAAAAAAAAGGGAACGTGGAAAGGTACTACAACAGATAAAAATATTCACTGCCCCTCTCCACACTATGTGTAGGTACCAATGAGGTCAACTTGGCCACATCACTTCTTTTGGCCAATAAAATGTGAAAGGAAATTATATGTATGTAAGTAAAAGCCTTAAAAAGCCATCACATCACATATCAAAAATGATAAATCTAGGGCACCTGGGTGGCTCAGTGGGTTAAGCCACTGCCTTCGGCTCAGGTCATGATCTCAGGGTCCTGGGATCGAGTCCCACATGAGGCTCTCTGCTCAGCAGGGAGCCTGCTTCCTCCTCTCTCTCTCTCTGCCTGCCTCTCTGCCTACTTGTGATCTCTCTCTGTCAAATAAATAAATAAATAATCTTAAAAAAAAAAATGATACATCTAATAAGTGGTTACTACCCAAACTTAACACCCCAAAAAACAATCTGGTTAAAAATGGGCAGAGGGGGATGCCTGGGTGGCTCAGGTGGTTAAGCAGCTGCCTTTGGCTCAGGTCATGATCCCAGGGTCCTGGGATCGAGTCCCACATAGGGCTCCTTGCTCGGCAGGGAGCCTGCTTCTCCCTCTGCCTCTGCCTGCCTCTTTGTCTGCCTGTGCTCGCTCACTCTCTCTCCCTCTGTCTCTGGCAAATAAATAAATAAAATCTTTAAAAAAAAAAAAATGGGCAGAGGACCTGATCAGACATTTTTCTAAAGACATACAAATGGCCAACAGACAAATGGAAAGACACTCAACATTACTATTCATCAGGAAAATACAAATTAAAACTACAATGAGATATCATTTTACCCTCATCAGATGGCTAAAATCAAACAGACAAGAAATAACAAGTGTTGGGACGGATGAAGAAAAAAAGGAACACTACTGGTGGGAATGCTAACTGGTGGAGCTACTGTGGAAAAGAGTATAGAGGTTCCTCAAAAAATTAAAAATAGGGGCGCCTGGGTGGCTCAGTGGGTTAAAGCCTCTGCCTTCGGCTCGGGTCGTGATCCCAGGGTCCTGAGATCGAGCCCCGCATCGGGCTCTCTGCTCTGCAGGAAGCCTGCTTCCCTCTCTCTCTCTCTCAATAAATAAATAAAATATTTTAAAAAAAAATTAAAAATAGAATTATTATCTGATCCAAGAATTCCACTATTAAGATATTTACCAAAAGAAAACAAAACACTAATTCATAAAGATACATACAATCAGCATTATTTACAACAGCCAAGATATGGAAGCAACCCAAGTGTCTATCCATAGTTGAATAGATAAAGATGGTTTATACACACACACACACACACACACACACACACACACACACACAGAGGAACATTACTCAGCCATTAAAAAGAATAAAATCTTGCCATCTGCTACAACACAGATGGACCCAGAGGGCATAATGTTATATGAAATAAATGAGAGAAAGACAAATACCATACCATTTCACTCATATGTGAAATTTATGAAACTGTTATGAAACAGATTCTTAAATAATAGAGAACAAACTCATGCTTGCCAGAGGGGAGGTAGATAGGATGGGTGAAAGAGATAAAAGGGATTAAGACTGCACTTATCTTGATGAGCAATGAGAAATGTACATAACTGTTGAATCATTATAGTGCACACCTGAAACTATAATACTGTATGTTAATTATACTTTAATTTTTAAAAAACCTTAGTGGTACAACTCCTGTGCTATGAAAGATCTTTTCCCAGTATTTTTTTTTTTAAAGATTTTATTTATTTTCTTGAGAGGGGAGAGAAACAGCAGGGAGGGGAAGAGAGAAAGAAACCTAAGCAGACTCCTCACAGAGCGTGGAGCCAACATGGGGCTCGATCTCGTGACCATGAGATCATGACCTGAGCTGAAACCAAGAGCCTGATGATAAACCAACTGAACTACCCAGGCACCCTTTCCAGTATTTTTAAATACATAAAAACATACTGTTGCCTCTATTATACTTAGAAATAACTGACTGTTTAATATCAAAATTTTTAGATTATCCATTACTGTTTTCTGTTCCTAGTTAAAATATATTTTTTCAAGCATGTTTAATGGGGGGGGGGGTGGGCATTGAGTATTTTAAAAGTTAACAATTTGACTGCTTCCCAGCTCAAATCATGTATTTGCATTGAGAAATAGAGAGCTAAAAAAAAAAAAAAAAAAAAAATACAGTATAATACAACATCCTAGCCATATACAGGTAAGGCTTCACTGAGTGTATCATTTCAACTGAGAAAATTTAGTAAGGCAAGTAATCATCTGACGCCCTAAATAAATGATTAAAGAGCATCTTCTAACTATACATACAAAAATGAGCTGTGTTAGAGAAGGTCCTTTTCATTTTGGCCTTAGCAATAAAACCATGTTTCTACGTACATTTTAACAAAAACAGAGTGTTAACTAACTCATCAGCAATCAAGTATACCTATAGTCTAATAGACTAATCTTGTCAGGACTGCTTGATGGTTCATAAAACAAAGTAAAGCTAACAAGAAATGCAACACAGGGATGCCTGGGTGGCTCAGTTGGTTAAGCATTCACCTCCTGCTCAGGTCATGATCCCACAGTCCTTGGATCGAGACCTGCATCGAGCCCTGCATCAGCCTGCTGCTCCCCCTGCTTGGGCCCACTCTTCCTCTCTCTCTCACTCTCTGACAAATAAATACATGAAAAAAAATTTTTTAATGCAACACATTTTATTTATTATGTGGCAACTCCTGTGAAATAAGCTACTAGAAAGAAGCAAAATAATTAAATTGCCAAAAATATTGGCATACTTAGGTAAATTTAATTTTTAAGACAGAACTTCAGTACCACTGGAAGGTAGATTAGTGGTTTTCAAAGTGTTTTCTGAAATAATACATGATAAATGTTTTGAGTTTTCAACGTCAATAACTATCTTTAAAAAGTTATTTAATAAAATTTGGGTCATTTCTCAAGCCACTTAGAATAACATACACATTTACTGAGATTTTAGAAAAAGTTATATTCTAACTGGGTATTCATGTGACGATGGAAAAAACTAAAAGTCTTTAACACATTTTTATACAAAGTAAAATTCAAATAAAATGTACAAATGCAACCTAGAAGGAAAAGAAAAACAGGTCTCACAGGAAGGCATATATATCTTGACAAGAAAATGAAAAAAATGTTAATTGATCACTTTTCCCCTTTCAAATTCAGGTTAGATCCAAATACCTTTTGACTTTTATATCTGCTTCCTCATTCTATTCCCCACCTTGTCCTATCTGCACAACTTTCTGAGTCTTAATTTTCATTTGTCTGCTGTATTTTGTGTACCCTCATAAAGCATTTCAGTTGAGATACAATAGGTGTAAATAGTGTGTACTTCTTAAGTCTGCTTTCATCAGCTTGATACAAAAAAAAAAGAATAAACCCCTAAAGCCAATTCACTCATGATATATACATGAACAATATCACATAGGGATTGAGAACAAGGGCTTTGGAAGGTTCCAATCAGTTCTGCCACTTACCATAAGATGTTAACTAAATTTAATCTTGGGGACTCTCTTCTCTAATTCCTCCAAGTTCATATGGTAAACAAGATAATTAAAGAATTCAAAACACAATACAGAGCCCAGCAGTTTGCTATGCCAGGCAAAAAATGATAGCTACTATATTAACATGTTTAACATGGTGCTGACCAAAATTATCTGTATGAATCTGCTATTTGTAAGACTATGTGCGGTGTACAGGGGACCGAAGGAGTTGGTGGGATAGGCAGCTGTCAAGTCCTGAAAAGTATCTGAGGCTATGCACAGAGAAGCCGAACTACACAGGTCCCACAATGAAATAGTAACCTTCTGAACTTAGTCTGAGTAGAGGGTAAAAGGTGCAAAGGCTTGGAAATAACCTATGGCAGAGAGAAATTAGACTTGCTCCCTTCCCTCCCCTCCTGGAATTCTACAAATAAAGAGAAGATAGTGCTAATAATTATACACCAACAGTGCTAAGCAAACTTTTGATGAGGGGCCTAAATAAGTTGGTGGATGACGGATATTCTCCCCACAGGCAGGGGAGGCAGTGTAGAGCAGGAACAAACAAGAGAGCAAGCAAGAGCTCACACTTGATTGTGAGGCTCTCAGATGTTAACACCTCCCCTGGGAGCAGTGGCAACAAATCGACAATAAATAAACACAAATGTTGTCCTTAAACTCACAGCTGTTATCGCCTCTAACCTGTATACGAGAGAAGGGGCTAGGAGAAAACAGGTTACTGGTCACCCATCTTTCCATAAAATAAAAATTCAGACAGCACCATTCACCCATGATGCATGTAGAGATAAAGAACTACAACTAGTTTAGAGAAACAAAACAAAGTAAAGTAGGATGGAACACTCTATCTTTAGAGTGTGCTGATCACAAATGAAACTGGTTAACATCCTTAAATAAAGGTATATACCACACCTTTCCCCTCAAGAAGGGAAAGCTAAATGAATGAATTTTTAGAGCTGTAGCTCAATTTCTTGTATTAACTAAAGAACAAGTTAAAATCAATTTATCCAGTAATTCTGAAATATGACTATGAGGAGAAAAAAGGTGAAATATAAACCAGACTTTTTGAATTTCTGGTATATTTTACCTCTGAGAAGAGGCAGACAACAAAGAATTAAAATTCAAACCCATGCAGTGTGTGAGCAACTTTTATGCAAGGTGTATGAAATTAAGTTTTTTAGGCCAAAAAGAACATACTTATAAATTTCATTCATCTATTATATATAATCCAAAATTAATTATTATTATTATTTGTAAAATAGTAAATGCAAAATCTTCCACAATTATTTGTGCATGTATGCTTTTATGGTTCTTAATGATAAAACCTAATTTTTTAAAAAGCTAACACAGGAAAATATCTAGACTACCCAGCAATCTTACTAAGCCATCTTGCTACCTAGCAACAGTGATTATTTCCTTCACAAACTAATTCAGCTCTGTTAGAACTAAAAGTACACTGCTTGTTCTTTCAAATTTGTTTCAAATTTTTACTGAAGTGCCCTTCAAGAGCTGAAAGGGTGTCAAAGAACAGTTTAATAACTTTGTAGTTCTTTCACATTATGCCGCTAGTAACACATATCAATTTCCTCAGGGCTCAAAACACATGGAGTTTCAAAATCTTTGCTACTGCAAGTAAACCTGTTTCAATTTATAGATACAATATTTACCAATATAGGCACTTATCCACTGATTTATCTGTAGTCAACTACTTTTCTGACACAGCCATTTAACAAATAGAACGTGAATATTAATCTTATATTTGCACAATTCATTCATTACACAAGTTTACCAAACACTTTTATTCAGTATTTAGAATGTGCATTATTAAAGTTCAACAGTCTTCCAGAGAAAGCGATTCCCTTCCTCTAGGAGGTCACGGTCTATAGAGATAACTATATTTCAGCAGAGAAGCACTTTGAATACATGCTTCAGGATCAGGAGCCACAAACACTCGACCATAGTCCCAGCTCTCCCATTACCTAGCTGTACGACCTTGGGGAGGTCCCTTCACCAATCCCTCTAATGCTTAGTTGCCTGATCCGTAAAGTACAGACTTGAACCAGAACCAGGTAGTCACATCTTTCCCAGCTCTAAACAGCGTGAGAGTGCGGGCAATTCCGGGTTAACGACAACAGCGTCCCAGTCCACTGGGTGCTCTCAACAATAGACAAGCAGTACGCTGGATGAACGAACGGCAGAGAATGCCCAACTTCTGCTGAAGATTCCCTTAAGCCCCTTCTCGCTCTTCGGCCATCTCTGCAGGGCATCTTTAGTAAGGCCGGGGTATCTGCGCTGATGCAGCCGAATCTAAGCAAATCCCTCCCTTGCTGCACCTACAGGAACAGCTGAAGGCTCGCAGCCCCTCCAACCCTTCTCCAGCCAGACAGGACTCAGCGGTCAAACGAGCGTTGGTACAACAGAAGACCTGCCTGCTCGGCGACCCCAGACTGAGCGGCAGCTCACTGCACCTGCTGCTGAGGGGCCTCGGGTCAGCCCGCCTCCCCTCCGCTCGCGTCACGTGACCGCTGCCCCGCCTCCACCCGCGGGGACCCGATTTTGGCGCGCGGCAGTGACGTAAGCGTCCTGTCACCCGCCTCCGCCCCCGCCAAGGCCGGAGCGACCTCACGTTTTAAACTCGGCCCCGCCCCACCCGCCGCCGGCTCCCTGGGCGCGCCGTTAACGGGCCCTGGCTGCCCCGCGCCCCGCCCGCCCGCCCGCCCGCGCCGCTCACCTTGAGGTGGCCGCTGTCTGGGCTGCTCGCTTCCTCCTCGTCCTCACCTCCCGAAGCGGCGGCGGAGGCTGCGGGCGGGGGCGCGCCCCGGCCTCGGAGCCCCGGGTGCTCCGCGGCTGCGGGCAAGGCGGCCGAGGAGGCGCCCCCCGCGGCCCCGGGGCTGAGCGTCACATTGTGCGCGTTCTCGCCCCAGCGCCACGGATACACCATGAAGTCGCTGAAGCCGGGGCTGGTGGGGATGAGCGGCGGCGGCGGCTCCGGCTCCCCCCCGCCGCCGCACGTGGGCTTGATCGGGGTCGTCCTGATGACCGACACCAGCACTCGCTTTGGGGAGTCGTGGCAGAAGATGACGGGCGGCGGCTGCGGCGGGTTGTCCGCCATCGGCCCCTCCATGCCCCGGATCATCGCCCGATCAGCAGCTCCGGCAGCCGCACTCCCTGAGCCCCGGTCTGGCCCTTCGCTCCGCTCTGCCGCGCTGCTCCCGAGTCGCCGGCGCTCAGTCCCGCCGGCTCATGGCTGGCGGACGTTTCCCGGAATCCTCTTGCGCGGCTGCCAGCGAAGGAGCGGCGCGGCTTGGCCGGCCCTCGGTGGCCAGCGCCAGACCCCAACCCTGGGTCAGGCCGCCCTCGGCTCTTTGTACTCCCCAACGCAACTGCTGCGGCGGGAAGCTGCGGGCAGCCTTCCTTTCGGTGACAGGAAAGCAGGACGTGCTGCGCCGAGCCCCCGAAAATAACAACCTGCCGCCTGGGTCACTGCTTCGGCTTTTCCCGCGTTACATTTCGCGCCTGGGCGGAACCAATCACCGCGAGGCCCCTGCCCGGTGGCCGCATCGCGAGTGACAGGTCGCGCGAGCCAATGGCCGGGCCTGGACTTCTTTCCAGTCGAGGGAGGCGGAGCCGAGCCTGCGCGCGGGTCCTTTCTGCCACGCCATTGGTCGCCGTTCTTGTATTTTTTTCTGCCTCGAGGGCCAACTGCGTTCGAAAACTCGCGGGGAGCGCGCGACAACGGCAATCGCCCAGACACACCCGCCAGGAGCCCCGCCTCCACCGTCCTTCTGCGCGGGTTGTCAGTGTCGGGGGTGCGGGCAGGGCCGGGAGGCAAGAGAGTCGCTCATTGGAGGGGCGTCGGCAAGGGGGCGAGGCCGGGTGGGTGGGGGAAGGGGAGAAGGTCGTTGGCCGGCTGTGGCGCGCGCCCCGCGGCCCCGCCCGTCAGTCCCGCCCGCCAGTGGCTGTTGGGCCGCTGTTCCCGCGCGCCTGGAGTTTAAAGGGCTTGGGCCCCCAGCCGCCCGCCCCGCCACGGGTTCTGCGGGACCCAGGCCTCCCTTCTGCGCGTCTCTAGGAGACGTCCAAAGGTGCCTAGTTTCCTAGCCGGTTCCATCTGCCAAACCGTTGACTTCGCTGATCCTGTCCGCGCCCCGCAGCTTCCCCCGCGACCCCAGACTGGGGTGGGCATTTGCCCTAGCCTTCGCCCTCCCGGTGTTCGGTTCCCCCTCAATAAATGGCGTAATTAAAGAAGCGGTTTCCAGAGTCTCCAGGTGCTGTCCACAGTGCGGAGGGGACATGAACGCAGCATGCCTCCGCTCTCACACCCGGGACTGACGCCCCGAGGACCCCTGCCCTCTTCTGAGGCTGTTTTCACGTTATCCCGGAGCCTGCCTTCATTCTCGCGTCTGGTAGTCTGACCCATGGAGCGCCGGTGGGGCTCAGAAGCACCGCGCAGCAAAGGATGGGGCAAAATGAAATGTCCAGCCTCATAGTCACTAGAATGAGAAAGAAGACTGTGTCTGTTTTGTTCTTTGACGCATTGCCAGGGCCCAACCTGACTCACGGTGAGCCTTCAATAAATATTTGTTGAATGAATGAATGAATGAATATCCAATAGTTAGGGTTACAGTTGGTAATTAAATTGGAACATGCCTATATAATAGGTTGCTGTGCAGTGCGTGTGGGAGAGAGACACACAAATACACAGCTATGTCTAAATTAATTTAGCCAAATTGTTTAAAAACAAATTTAACCTACATGAACAACTTCTAAGATGATTTCAAGTGATAAAAAAGAAAACATGGAATTGTGTAATTTCGTGCAATTAAAAAAAAGGTGGGGCGGGACGCCTGGGTGGCTCAGTTGGTTGGACAACTGCCTTCAGCTCAGGTCATGATCCCGGAGTCCCGGGATCGAGTCCCGCATCGGGCTCCCAGCTCCACGGGGAGTCTGCTTCTCCCTCTGACCTTCTCCTTGCTCATGCTCTCTCTCACTGTCTCTCTCTCAAATAAATAAATAAAATCTTTAAAAAAAAAAAAAAAGTGGGGAAAGAATATAAATTCTTGCTTGTAGATATACAAAATGTCTCTAGCAAGATACACAAGAAACTGATACATCAGTTGACTCCAAGAAGGGATATTATGTGACTAAGAAAAAGAAGTGAGAAGATTTCAAAAGTGACATGTACCTCTTTGTATCTTTTGCACTTTGAAGCAAGTAAAAGTATCTTTTCAATAAATGGTAGATAGCTACCATTTCCTGGAGGCCTACTATAATATATAGCCTATGTCTACTGATAAACATATATAATAATATGGATGGATGACTTACTTATATTCTACTACTCTCAACAATTCTGTGATGTATGAGGAAGTTTGTCCGAGGTCACATAATGCAACTGAAATATAGAGGCCAGGTTTTTTGGCCTCTGAAAACCATGTAGAGTATACCACTTTGAGTCTGCTGAACAAAAGGAAGAAGACACTGAAAAATGGGACCCCCACATTTCTGAGAACTGTTTCTCATATTTAAAACCTTCCAACTTTAGGGGTCAAATCTAATTTGATATTTTAATAGTTGATATGGAAAATTGAAAGCTATTTTCTCATTAATTTAATAAATTTTGTTTTATCATTAAAATGATGATGCTGCCAGAGCAGTCTTTACTTTCAACTCCATCCCAATCAAAATATCAATGGCATTTTTCAAAATGCTGGAACCAACAATCCTAAAATTCACATGGAAGCAGAAAAGACCCTGAATCACCAAGGAAATGTTTTTTAAAAAAAGAAAAAGAAAGCTGGGGGAATCACATTGCCTGATTTAAAGCTATGTTACAAAGCTGTGATCACCAAAACAGCATGGTACTGGCACAAAAACAGACACGTAGACCAATGGAACAGAGTAGAGAGCCCAGATATGGACTCTCAACTCTATGGTCAACTAATCTTCGACAAAGCAGGAAACAATATCCAATGGAAGAAAGACAGTCTCTTCAATAAAAGGTGCTGGGAAAATTGGACAGCTATATACAGAATAATGAAACAGACCATTCTATTACACCATACACAAAGATAAACTCTTTGTGGATGAAAAACCTCAATGTGAGACAGGAATCCATCAAAGTCCTAGAAAAGAACATGGGCAGTGACCTCTTCAACATCAGCTACAGCACCTTCTTTAAAGACATGTCTCCAAAGACAAGGGAAACAAAATTTTTGAAAATTAACTTTTGGGACTTCGTCAAGATAGAAGCCTTCTGCACAGCAAAGGAAACAGTCAACTAAACAAAGAGGCAACCCAAAGAATAGGAGAAAATATTTGCAAATGACACTACAGACAATGGGCTGATATCCAAGATCTATAAAGAACTTCTCAACACCCAAAAAACATATAACCAAGTCAAAAAATGGGCATAGACATGAGCAGACACTTCTCTAAAGAAGGCATACAAATGGCTAACAGACACATGAAAAAGTGTTCATCATCATTAGTCATCCTGGAAATTCAAATCAAAACCACATTTTTGCCAGTTAGAATGGCAAGTTCTGACCCACTGGTCTCCACAAGGCAAGAAAAAACAAATGTTGGAGAAGTTGTGGAGAAAGGGGAACCCTCTTACTCTGTTGGTGGGAATGCAATTTGGTGCAGCCACTTTGGAAAACAGTGTGGAGGTTCCTGAAAAAATTTAAAAGAGAGCTACCCTATGGCCTGCAATTGCACTACTGGGTATTTACCCCAGAGATACAGATGTAGTGAAAAGAAGGGCCATATGCACCCAATGTTCATAGCAGCAATGTCCACAATAGCCAAAATGTAGAAAGAGCCAAGATGCCCTTCAACAGATGAATGGATAAAGAAGATGTGGTCCATATACACAATGGAATATTACTCAGCTGTCAGAAAGGATGAATACCCTACTTTTCCATCAACATAGATGGGACTGGAGGAGATTATGCTAAGTGAAATAAGTCAAGCAAAGTCAATTATAGTATGGTATCACTTATTTGTGGAACAAGAATAGTGTGGAGGAAAGTAGGAATAAGGAAAAATGAGGGGAGAAATCAGAGTGAGAGATTAATCATGAGACTATAGACTCCAGGAAACAAACTGAGGGTTTTAGAAGGGAGAGGGCAGAGGGAATGGGTGAGCCTGGTGGTGGGTATTGAGGGCACGGATTGCATGGAGAAATGGGTGTTGTATGCAAACAATGAATCATGGAACACTACATCGAAAACTAATGATGGACTGCATGGTAACTAACATAACATAATAAAAAAATTAACGGCCAAAAAAATACAATAATTATAAATTTTGTTTTTATGATTTAATGCCAAATGACTATACCATGTACTACTCGAAGGGAAATATATCACATCCATTTTATACTTGAAAAATAGTAAAAAGAAAAAGTGATATATCCATCATAGACACTCAAATTATGGATTGAGTGAGATCCTACAGACTTAGCACCAACCAATAGTTATTATTTAACATGCTCCAGCGAGCAAGATAAATTATTCAGAACCAGGACACTGACACTGACTTTGTTTCTAAAAGCTACTCTTCATCAACAGTAACCTGGCAACTCCACTTGCTCTCTGCCACGAGAGAATGAAAGACATGCCAGGAATGTGTGAAGTGAACAGAGGGTGATTCCAAGAACAGAACTGAGGTCATGCAAGATCTGCTTGTTTGGCTCCCTTTTCCTGCACTTAGGAAGACAGAAGTGTGTGGATCACATTCTTAATGTCTTTGTCCTGCCCCAGGCATAGTCAACACCCCACAGTGCATGTTAACTCTGAAGAACACTAAAACACATTTTAGGATACTTACTATATCTTTCCAATTTTTAAAAATTTAGGCCTCTTCTAATAGAGATTTTGTTTTTAAAAATTCAACTGAGTAAATTTTAAAGGTCTTATGGGCTTTATTCAGTGATTCATTACACAGGTAGCATCCCATCTAGCAGATAGAAAGGAATTCCGAAGAGCTGTACAAAATGAAAGACTTATAGGCAAAAGGGAAAGTTATTAGCCAGGAGTGGATTGTTTGTAACAAGGTCACCTCCTTGAGGGGACTGCGGGAGGGTTATCTCACTGGAGCTGACCAGGTAATTCTAGATTCCCCTCCTAGGGAAGGTTGAAATTGTAATTAAGTTAGATATTAAGTCTGTTTGGTAACATGGAGCTTGGCACCCATTTGGGGCCTGTGGTCTCTTTTCTTAACAATAGCCCCATTTTAATCAGGCTTTCAGCCTGAGAAATGTGACCAAAATTTAAGGCATTGGTGCCACTCCCAGCTACCACTCTGAGGTTCTTGCCTTTTTTGCCACTCTGTGGTAGTCATAGGTTGTGACGTCTTTTTGCTGAATCACTATGGTATTCACACATCACAACTTCAGGTTCACATTGGTTAAGTTGTACATTCTCTTTAATCCATTCATTTTCTGAAGATCTAATCTCAGAGAGATTATTTGCATGGTGATTTGCAACTATGAACATGCATTTAAAACTTTTGAGAGAATATAGCACACAAGGAGACAATTCTGATTATTATGAACAGAATAATTCCCAATATCTGGATTGTACTTCAAAGGCATGGTCTCCATTGCCTAAACCAATCAAAACCAAATAAGTCAAATGGGGTGCCTGGGTGGCTCAGTCCGTTAAGCATCTGCCTCTTCATTTTGACTCAGGTCCTGATCGCAGAGTCATGAGATTGAATCCCATTTGGGGCTCTACACTCAGCCCAGAGTCCTCCTCCTGCCTCCCCCTCTTTCCCTCCCTGTGATAATAGCCTCATTTATACTCAATCCGTCTAGCCAAAATAAGCAAATCCTGAATTGTGAATCCCTCCTGGTAGGTCTTTTCTAACTTGACAATGTAAATTTAAGGGAACTTACCAATGAGATGTCCTAGTTTGTGAACATTTAAAGGAATAATTAGACAACCTAAGACACATTGCCCAGCTGTGTACCCAACATAGAAGTATTCATAGGCTCAGGGTGGAGTCAAGATGGCGGAGAAGTAGCAGGCTGAGACTACTTCAGCTAGCAGGAGATCAGCTAGATAGCTTATCTAAAGATTGCAAACACCTGCAAATCCATTGGCAGATCGAAGACAAGAACAGCACTTCTGGAAACAGAAAAACAACCACTTTCTGAAAGGTAGGACTGGCGGAGAAGTGAATGCAAAGCGACGGGAAGATAGACCCCGGGGGTTGGGGGGAGGGGCCGGCTCCCGGCAAGTGGCAGAGCAACGTCGCACAAAATCAGGACTTTTAAAAGTCTGTTCCGCTGAGGGACATCGCTCCATAGGCTAAACCGGGGCGAAGCCCACGCGGGGTCAGCATGGCCTCAGGTCCCGCAGGGTCACAGAAGGATCGGGGGTATCTGAGTCTCGCAGAGCTTGCGATTATTGGAACGGGAAAGCCGGCTACAGAGACAGAGCCGACAGTAAGCTCACAACTCGGTGTTACCTTGAACCGGCTGCAGGCTCGGTGAGCTCGGAACGCGGCCGGAGGTCAGGCAGACAGGAGTAACTGGGCGCTGTTCTCTGAGGGCGCACTGAGGAGTGGGGCCCTGGGCTCTCAGCTCCTCCGGCCGGAGACCAGGAGGCCGCCATTTGTATTCCCGTCCTCCGGAACTCTACGGAAAGCGCTCAGGGAACAAAAGCTCCTGAAAGCAAACCCGAGCGGATTACTCACCCCGGCCCCTGGTAAGGGCGGTACAATTCCGCCTGGGGCAAAGACACTTGAGAATCACTACAACAGGCCCCTCCCCCAGAAGATCAACAAGAAATCCAGCCAAGACCAAGTTCACCTACCAAGGAGTGCGGTTTCAATACCAAGGAGAGAAGCAGAATTCCAGAGGAGGAGAAAGCAAAGCACGGAACTCATGGCTTTTTCCCTGTGATTTTTTTTAGTCTTGCAGTTAATTTAATTTTTTTCTTTTTCATTTTTTGTTTTTTTTCTTGCCTTCTGGTAAATTTTTTTTGAACTTTTACCTTTTTCTTTTTTAACGTTTTTTAACTAGTTTATCCAATATATATATTTTTTGTTTTTTATATTTTTCTTATTTGTTTTCTTTTTTAAAATTCTTTTCTTTTCTTTTTTTTCTTTTTTCTTTTTTTTCTTTCTTCCCTTTTGAACCTCTTTTTATCCCCGTTCTCCCCCCTCATGATTTCGGATCTCTTCTAATTTGGTTAAAGCATATTTTCCTGGGGTTGTTGCCACCCTTTTAGTATTTTACTTGCTCCTTCATATACTCTTATCTGGACAAAATGACAAGATGGAAAAATTCAACACAAAAAAAAGAACAAGAGGCAGTACCGAAGGCTAGGGACCTAATCAATACAGACATTGGTAATATGTCAGATCTAGAGTTCAGAATGACAATTCTCAAGGTTCTAGCCAGGCTCAAAAAGGCATGGAAGATATTAGAGAAACCCTCTCGAGAGATATAAAAGCCCTTTCTGGAGAAATAAGAGAACTAAAATCTAACCAAGTTGAAATAAAAAAAGCTATTAATGAGGTGCAATCAAAAATGGAGGCTCTCACTGCTAGGATAAATGAGGCAGAAGAAAGAATTAGTGATATAGAAGACCAAATGACAGAGAATAAAGAAGCTGAGCAAAAGAGGGACAAACAGCTGCTGGACCACGAGGGGAGAATTCGAGAGATAAGTGACACCATAAGATGAAACAACATTAGAATAATTGGGATTCCAGAAGAAGAAGAAAGAGAGAGGGGAGCAGAAGGTATACTGGAGAGAATTATTGGGGAGAATTTCCCCAATATGGCAAAGGGAACGAGCATCAAAATTCAGAAGGTTCAGAGAACGCCCCTCAAAATCAATAAGAATAGGCCCACACCCCGTCACAAAATAGTAAAATTTACAAGTTTCAGTAACAAAGAGAAAATCCTGAAAGCAGCCCGGGAAAAGAAGTCTGTAACATACAATGGTAAAAATGTTAGATTGGCATCTGACTTATCCACAGAGACCTGGCAGGCCAGAAAGAGCTGGCATGATATTTTCAGAGCACTAAACGAGAAAAAAATGCAGCCAAGAATACTATATCCAGCTAGGCTATCATTGAAAATAGAAGGAGAGATTAAAAGCTTCCAGGACAAACAAAAAATGAAAGAATTTGCAAACACCAAACCAGCTCTACAGGAAATATTGAAAGGGGTCCTCTAAGCAAAGAGAGAGCCTACAAGTGGTAGATCAGAAAGGAACAGAGACCATATACAGTAACAGTCACCTAACAGGCAATACAATGGCACTAAATTCATATCTCTCAATAGTTACCCTGAATGTTAATGGGCTAAATGCCCCTGTCAAAAGACACAGGGTATCAGAATGGATAAAAAAACAAAACCCATCTATATGTTGCCTCCAAGAAACTCATTTTAAGCCCGAAGACGCCTCCAGATTTAAAGTGAGGGGGTGGAAAAGAATTTATCATGCTAATAGACATCAGAAGAAAGCAGGAGTGGCAATCCTTATATCAGATCAATTAGATTTTAAGCCAAAGACTATAATAAGAGATGAGGAAGGACACTATATCATACTCAAAGGGTCTGTCCAACAAGAAGATCTAACAATTTTAAATCTCTATGCCCCCAACGTGGGAGCAGCCAACTATATAAACCAATTAATAACAAAATCAAAGAAACACATCAACAATAATACAATAACAGTAGGGGACTTTAACACTCCCCTCACTGAAATGGACAGATCATACAAGCAAAAGATCAGCAAGGAAATAAAGGCCTTGAACGACACACTGGACCAGATGGACATCACAGATATATTCAGAACATTTCATCCCAAAGCAACAGAATACATATTCTTCTCTAGTGCACATGGAACATTCTCCAGAATAGATCACATCCTCGGTCCTAAATCAGGACTCAACCGGTATCAAAAGATTGGGATCATTCCCTGCATATTTTCAGACCACAATGCTCTAAAGCTAGAACTCAACCACAAAAGGAAGTTTGGAAAGAACCCAAATACATGGAGACTAAACAG
>NC_081565.1:63119407-63199816 GCF_022355385.1 Mustela nigripes | reverse complement strand
AAGAATTGAAAAAAATCATGGAAACAAATGATAATGAAAATACAACGGTTCAAAATCTGTGGGACACAACAAAGGCAGTCCTGAGAGGAAAATATATAGCGGTACAAGCCTTTCTCAAGAAACAAGAAAGGTCTCAGGTACACAACCTAACACTACACCTAAAGGAGCTGGAGAAAGAACAAGAAAGAAACCCTAAACCAAGCAGGAGAAGAGAAATCATAAAGATCAGAGCAGAAATCAATGAAATAGAAACCAAAAAAACAATAGAACAAATCAACGAAACTAGGAGCTGGTTCTTTGAAAGAATTAATAAAATTGATAAGCCCCTGGCCCGACTTATCAAAAAGAAAAGAGAAAGGACCCAAATAAATAAAATCATTAATGAAAGAGGAGAGATCACAATTAACACCAAAGAAATACAAACTATTTTAAAAACATACTATGAGCAACTCCACGCCAATAAATTTGACAATCTGGAAGAAATGGATGCATTCCTAGAAACATATAAACTACCACAACTGAACCAGGAAGAAATAGAAAGCCTGAACAGACCCATAACCAGTAAGGAGATTGAAACAGTCATTAAAAATCTCCAAACAAACAAAAGCCCAGGGCCAGATGGCTTCCCGGGGGAATTCTACCAAACATTTGAAGAAGAACTAATTCCTATTCTCCTGAAACTGTTCCAAAAAATAGAAATGGAAGGAAAACTTCCAAACTCATTTTATGAGGCCAGCATCACTTGATCCCAAAACCAGACAAGGATCCCATAAAAAAAGAGAGCTATAGACCAATATCCTTGATGAACACAGATGCGAAAATACTCAACAAAATACTAGCCAATAGGTTTCAACAGTACATTAAAAGGATTATTCACCATGACCAAGTGGGATTTATTCCAGGGCTGCAAGGTTGGTTCAACATCCGCAAATCAGTCAATGTGATACAACACATCAATAAAAGAAAGAACAAGAACCATATGATACTCTCAATAGATGCTGAAAAAGCATTTGAGAAAGTACAGCATCCCTTCCTGATAAAAACTCTTCAAAGTGTAGGGATAGAGGGCACATACCTCAATATCATCAAAGCCATCTATGAAAAACCCACCGCAAATATCATTCTCAATGGAGAAAAACTGAAAGCCTTTCCGCTAAGGTCAGAAACACGGCAGGGATGTCCATTATCACCACTGCTATTCAACATAGTACTAGAGGTCCTAGCCTCAGCAATCAGACAACAAAAGGAAATTAAAGGCATCCAAATCAGCAAAGAAGAAGTCAAATTATCACTCTTCGCAGATGATATGATACTATATGTGGAAAACCCAAAAGACTCCACTCCAAAACTGCTAGAACTTGTACAGGAATTCAGAAAAGTGTCAGGATATAAAATCAATGCACAGAAATCAGTTGCATTTCTCTACACCAACAGCAAGACAGGAGAAAGAGAAATTAAGGAGTCAATCCCATTTACAATTGCACCCAAAACCATAAGATACCTAGGAATAAACCTAACCAAAGAGGCACAGAATCTATACTCAGAAAACTATAAAGTACTCATGAAAGAAATTGAGGAAGACACAAAGAAATGGAAAAATGTTCCATGCTCCTGCAGGGGAAGAATAAATATTGTGAAAATGTCTATGCTACCTAAAGCAATCTACACATTTAATGCAATTCCTATCAAAGTACCATCCATCTTTTTCAAAGAAATGGAACAAATAATTCTAAAATTTATATGGAACCAGAAAAGACCTCGAATAGCCAAAGGGATATTGAAAAAGAAAGCCAACGTTGGTGGCATCACAATTCCGGACTTCAAGCTCTATTACAAAGCTGTCATCATCAAGACAGCATGGTACTGGCACAAAAACAGACCCAGAGAGCCCAGAAATAGACCCCCAACTCTATGGTCAACTCATCTTCGACAAAGCAGGAAAGAATGTCCAATGGAAAAAAGACAGCCTCTTCAATAAATGGTGCTGGGAAAATTGGACAGCCACATGCAGAAAAATGAAATTGGACCATTTCCTTACACCACACACAAAAATAGACTCAAAATGGATGAAGGACCTCAATGTGAGAAAGGAATCCATTAAAATCCTTGAGGAGAACACAGGCAGCAACCTCTTCGACCTCAGCCGCAGCAACATCTTCCTAGGAACATCGCCGAAGGCAAGGGAAGCAAGGGCAAAAATGAACTATTGGGATTTCATCAAGATCAAAAGCTTTTGCACAGCAAAGGAAATAGTTAATAAAATCAAAAGACAACTTACAGAATGGGATAAGATATTTGCAAACGACATATCAGATAAAGGACTAGTGTCCAAAATCTATAAAGAACTTAGCAAACTCAACACCCAAAGAACAAATAACCCAATCAAGAAATGGGCAGAGGACATGAACAGACATTTCTGCAAAGAAGACATCCAGATGGCCAACAGACACATGAAAAAGTGCTCCATATCACTCGGCATCAGGGAAATACAAATCAAAACCACAATGAGATATCACCTCACACCAGTCAGAATGGCTAAAATCAACAAGTCAGGAAATGACAGATGCTGGCGAGGATGCGGGGAAAGGGGAACCCTCCTACACTGTTGGTGGGAATGCAAGCTGGTGCAGCCACTCTGGAAAACAGCATGGAGGTTCCTCAAAATGTTGAAAATAGAACTGCCCTATGACCCAGCAATTGCACTATTGGGTATTTACCCTAAAGATACAAACGTAGTGATCCAAAGGGGCACGTGCACCCGAATGTTTATAGCAGCAATGTCCACAATAGCCAAACTATGGAAAGAACCTAGATGTCCATCAACAGATGAATGGATCAAGAAGAAGTGGTATATATACACAATGGAATACTATGCAGCCATCAAAAGAAATGAAATCTTGCCATTTGCGACAACGTGGATGGAACTAGAGCGTATCATGCTTAGCGAAATAAGTCAAGCAGAGAAAGACAACTCTCATATGATCTCCCTGATATGAGGAAGTGGTGATGCAACATGGGGGCTTAAGTGGGTAGGAGAAGAATAAATGAAACAAGATGGGATTGGGAGGGAGACAAACCATAAGTGACTCTTAATCTCACAAAACAATCTGAGGGTTGCTGGGGGGAGGGGTTTTGGGAGAAGGGGGTGGGATTATGGACATGGGGAGGGTATGTGCTTTGGTGAGTGCTGTGAAGTGTGTAAACCTGGTGATTCACAGACCTGTACCCCTGGGGATAAAAATATATGTTTATAAAAAATAAAAAATTTTAAAAAAAAAAAAGAAGTATTCATAGGCTCGAAACCAC
Source organism: Mustela nigripes (assembly GCF_022355385.1). Lineage (NCBI taxonomy): Eukaryota > Metazoa > Chordata > Mammalia > Carnivora > Mustelidae > Mustela > Mustela nigripes. The sequence continues at coordinate 63,196,510 of NC_081565.1, read as the reverse complement.
CACAGACAAAACCCGGTGAGGGCACAAACCATTCCATCAAGGTGGGACTGTTAATGGAATCATTCATGGGAATTGTTGCATTTGCCCATTCAAGCCAGGGGGCCAATTAGGTTTTCAGTGCATTTGAGAAGTAAATCTCGTAGCCTGAAATAAAAAGTTGTTCTGGGGACACCTCAGTGACTCAGTTGGTTACGCATCTGCCCTCAGTCCAGGTTATGATTTCAGAGTCCTTGGATGGAGCCCAGAGTTGGGAGTTGGGCTCCCTGCTCAGCAGGGAGTCTGTCTCTCCCTCTGCCCCTCCTCCTCCTCCTCCTTCCCACTTGTGCTCTCTCTCTCACTTTCACACACACTCTCTCTCAAATGAATAAAATCTTTTTTTTTTTTTTAAGTTGTTCTAAACTCATTGCCAAGATGGGTGCTGATGGTCAGCTCTTTAAATGATTAAGGGCACATCTGATTTGGATAATCATAAGAACATGGGGGTGCAAATATATTATGACTTACAAAGATATTTCTGTCTTATTGGGCAAGTACAGGGGAGCCTGGGTGGCTCAAGTCAGGTAAGCATCTGACTCTTGACTTCAGTTCAGGTCATGATCTCAGGATCACGAGATCAAGCCCCAAATTGGGCTCCATGCTGGTAATGAGGCCTGCTTAAGATGCTCTCTCTCCCTCTGCCCCTCCCCCTCCTCTCTCTCTCTCTCTCTCACTCTCTCTCTCTCTCTCACTTTCTTTCTTAAAAAATAAAAAAAAATTGGGCAAGTATAGTTATAATCAGAGAAAGGTAAAAACAAGAAATTGGATATTCTGGCGATAAAAGTCTGTAAGTGATTGTAGTTTATGGTAAGATTGGAAATAGGCAAAAAAATTGGTCACAGGAAGAACCAGGGGATCTTTAGCCTCATGGACTGATTGGAGTTTTTGATGAAAAATCCAGCATTCAAAATATTGCTCCCAGTTACAATGGCCTGATAGAAATGATAGTGTTACCTTTCCAGGCCAATGCCAGAGTAAAGAGAAAAAGGAGAATAAGAAAATGTTCTGTTTTAGGTAAAGCATTAAATTTTCATCCAGGGTCTTAGGTGGAAGCAGTCTACTTAAACGTCAGCTATTTCTTTTCTTGGTCAATGTGATTTGGAAGGTCTCCAATGTTTGCCTAGGAACAGAAGTCAGGTTGAGCCTTCTTCAGTTGTGAAATATGCATTCAAGGTTTAATACCTGGTGCATTTGGCAGCAGAGTCTATATCAAGAGTTCTTGTTAGGGTCCTTTCCATGAGTCTCACTTTTGCAACAGCATCACAGTCATAACTGTCTGTAAATGATGAAAGACTTAAAAATGAACATGATTAAGGGTCTGATGAGAGTTCATTTTAATGAAACAGACAAGGAAATTCGGTTACTTCTGTAATATCTTAATATGTGGTATATATGTGACTGACAACATTATATTAGGACATACCAGATTTCTAGGAATTTTGTACAATTTCCAGAACACTTATAACATTTACCTACACCAATACAACAGAAAGAGGCTTAGTATTATTTCTTACCTGACAATGCTTCCCACATACTTTAACATATCAAATAAGCCTAATTGGTCTAAATCTGTCTTTTCATAAGGAGAGAGAACAAAGTTTTATATGTCCCAGTGACTCTCAGGAAAATCCTGAAACTTCATTCAAGGTCAAAAAAACTTAATTTAGAGTTTGAATTTGGAGAAGTTTGTCAAAAATATCAAAACAGTTTTAAAATCTTTGATTAGATATGATCAAGGTCACTGTGGAATAATACTTAGTTACCCATTTAACCAAAGTGACAATAGAAGATGTTAAAGAAAGATTGGGCTTACTTAAATCATCAAAGGCCTGATGATAAGGATAACATAAACACAAAAAATTATTTTGATAAGACACAAACCCGTTGCTGTCCAGGCAGATTACTTTAAAATAAAGAAAAACATTTCACAATATCTTATCAAGAGCAGCCTAAGAGTCCAAGAAAACTTTGTTCTTTTAACAGCTAAATTCTAATTTTATACCAGTGTACAAGTGATATTAAATTTCATTCATTTTTAAAAACTTAAAGTAATTACAACTTTAGCCAATTGACCACAAATAAAATTCTTTTCCAAAGTTCCTTTTCCACAAACCTTCTACAAACTATTTAAATATCTCTTCTGATTTTGTTCTATGTTTTTCTTCTTTCTCATTATAGAATAATGAATCATTTTACTTTCCTTACCTACCTTTTATACATAGTTGTTTCCTTATACCCTTATTATTCCCAACTAACTTAATTTATATTTAATTAGAGTTCTTAACGCTTAGTTGGGCCACCTAGATGGCTCAGTCAGTAGAGCACACAACTGTTGATCTCAAGGTTGTAAATTCGAGTCCTATGTTGGGGGTAGAGATTATTTTTAAAAAATAAAAATTAAAAAATCCTAAAGGAAAAGAATTTTCAACCATTGCAATGCTGAATTCCTTGTAAAAACTGAGAAGTAAGCAATTATGTGCTGTACTTACATTAGCATTCTGTGGATTGGCAAATTTATAAATTCATAATTTCTAGAAGGATATTCTTCCTCAGAGTAATATTTCCAAAGTAGCACAAAACATGTTTACTAATAGATCAAAATATCTTTATTTCTTTTGTGAAAGGAAACAAAAAATGGATACAGTTATATTCAGTGATTAATGTTTCAGTATTTTTATTTGAAAATGATTCAGATATTTAATGACTAGTCATCATGTAACTTATTTTAGGATAACTTTAAGGTTTCAAGTAACCAAAACAATTTTGGAAACCAGTTAGATATGATGAAGTCCCAGAACCTAAGTCAGGTTCGGTGGGGTGAGGAGGTTCGGAGCCGACGACTAAAGAAAGAATTCTTAAGACGTCATTGGTGCAAAATGATGGTTTATTAAAGCACGGGGACAGGACCCGTGGGCAGGAAGAGCTGCTGCCCCGGGTTGTGAGGGTGGGCATGTTATATACCCCACGGTTGGGGGAGGTGGTGAAGGAATGGGAGGTTTCAACAGAGTTCTCACATGTTAGGGAGGGCCTACAAGGTGCCGGGGGGAAGTCTTTGCCCCTATGGCTTGATCAATGTCGTCTTTAGGTCAGGCACTAACATCAAGATAATGGGGAATTCTTGGTGGGGCATTATGATCCGGCTATCATTTACATTCCTTTCTACCCCAGTCTCCTCCAGTTTATGGTGGGAGGGGGACATTAGGGCTTCAGGAACCAAGAGTTATTTGCCTCTGGAAGTTTGTGCTATTGATAAGGTAACCTCCCTGTTTAGGTCTCTAGGACATCTTGTAGAGCAAGGGAGATTCCTGTTCTGCAGGACTGCGATCCCTGCAAGTTAACTATTTATCGTTTTATGGCAGTCAGGGGTGCCTGAGGAATGCCACACACATGGAAGGGAGCGGGCGAAGAGGGGGTGCAAGGCACCAGCTCCTGCTGTGTCCTCAGCCAGCCTCCTGCTCCCTCATCAGATAGACATACCATTAAACATCATTATTGCTAAAGAGTTCACCTAGAAACACTTATCCCACTACTCTATTTAAATCCTTTGTTCTTGGGCGCATGGGTGGCTCAGTGGGTTAAGCCGCTGCCTTCGGCTCAGGTTATGATCTCAGGGTCCTGGGTTCGAGTCCCGCATCGGGCTCTCTGCTCAGCAGGGAGCCTGCTTCCTCCTCTCTCTCTCTGCCTGCCTCTCTGCCTACTTGTAATCTCTGTCAAATAAATAAATAAAATCTTTAAAAAAATAAATCCTTTGTTCTTAACAATTATGTTTAGACCACCTGTGAAAAGAGAAGTCAGCTATTTTTCTTGCTGACAAATTTTTAAAGAGATGACATGAATTTAATTGGCCTTTACTAAACCTAGATAGGATAAATGTATTATACTTAACACTGATTACTCTAAAGATTTGCCTGTCTTAACTAAACCAACAAACTTGAACCTTTTATTTACTAATAATTAAATGTAGCTTACATAAAGTTGAAAAACGTTTGGGTTAGTTTCTATATTTCTCAGAGTTTGGGGGAATCTTTAATTCTCTTTAAACCAATTAAATAGAGTTCTTTTGCAAATTAATTTTGGCTATACCATCTGTAGGTAGAAAAATACCACGAATCTACCACAAATATATATAGACGCACATAAACATACAGACACAAATTGAGACTTTTCTAAGTAATTACCATCCTAAAATTTTAGCCATGAATCAGGTAAATAATACAAAACTTACTAGTTACAGAAGAAGTTGCATCCAAATCGTTTTTGGCAGATGGAATAAGTTAAGGTTACCTGCTCAGACAGAGAAAACTTTTTACTAATATTTGTGGAGAAGACCCCTAAGATTTTTTTATTTGCCTAAGTTTCAAATAACATTCCCAACCCCCTTTGTTTTTCTTTTGATAATGACCTACTTAAAGTTTGTATTTCAAAGAGATGACTTGGAAGGGCTCCTGGAGAAGACCAGGTAGGACATTTACATCTCAAAACAACTGGGAAAGAAAGCGAGTTCCTCTAAGAAGCGCTTTTATTTCTTTAGGCTAGAAATTTTACAATACTTGCAAGTTTGTTGGTTATTGGTGGGTTTTTTTGTTGTTGTTATTTTAGATAAACAGGGAGGTTTGGGGGTTGGTAAAAATGATAGACACTTGCTCAGTTACCATAATTTGGCTATTATAAACCATGGTGCTATAAATAGCAGGGTATGTGTATCCCTTTGCATTGGTATTTTTGTACTCTTTGGGTAAATAGTAAGTTTGCCAGATCACAGGGTAGCTCTAATTTTTAACTTTTTGAGGAAATGCCATACTGTTTTTCAGAGTGGCTGCACCAGTTTGCATTCCCAACAGTGTAAGAAAGTTCCCCTTTCTCCACATCCTCACCTGTTCTTTCTTGTGTTTTTTATTTTAGCCATTCTGACTGGTGTGAGCTGATATCTCATTGTGGGTTTTGATTTGTATTTCCTTAATGATGAATGATGTTGAGCATCTTTTCATTTGCCTATTCACCATCACTATATCTCCTTTGGAAAAATATTTATTCATGTCTTCTGCCCATTTTTTAATTGAATTATTTGGGTTTTTAAAAAGATTTTATTTATTTATTTTACACAGAGAGAGAGACAGAGACAGTGAGATAGGGAACACAATCAGAGGGATAGGGAAAGGGAGAAGCAGGCTTCACATTGAGCAGGGAGCCCGATGCGGGCTCGATCCCAGGACCCTGGGATCATGACCTGAACCAAAGGCGGACTCTTATTATTTGTTTTTTGACAAAGACAAATTTGAATTATTTGTTTATTGTTATTTTGAGTTTTATAAGTTCTTTGTATATTTTGGATACTATCCCTTTATTGGATATGTCATTTGCAAATATCTTCTCCCATTCCATAGGTTGCCTTTTAGTTCTGTTGATTGTTTCCTTCTCTATGCAGTTTTTATTTTGATGTACTCTCAGTAGTTTATTTTCTTTTTATTTCCCTTGCCTCAGGAGACATATCTAGAAAGAAGTTGCTATTACCAATATTAGAGGAATTGCTGTCTGTGCTTTCCTCTAGGGTTTTTATGGTCTCAAATTTAGGTCTTTAATCCATTTTTAGTTTATTTTCATGTATGGTGAAAAAGAATGGTTCTGTTTTATTCCTTTGCATATTGGTGTCCAGTTTTCCCAGCACCATCTGTTGAAGAGACAGTCTTTTTCCCACTGGATATTCATTCCTGCCTTGCCAAAGATTAGCTGATCATATAATTGTGGGTTCATTTCTGAGTTTTCTTTTCTGTTTCATTGATACATTTGTCTATTTCTGTGCCAGTACCATACTGTTTTGATCATTACAGCTTTATAATATAACTTGAAGTCTAGAATTGTGATACTTCAGCTTTGCTTTTCTTTTTTAAGATTGCTTTGGCTATTTGGGTTTTTTTGTGGTTCCATACAAATTTTTGTATTATTTGTTCTAGCAGTCTGAAAAATGCTATTGGTATTTTTATTGGGATTGCATTGAATGTGTAGATTTCTTTGTGTAGAACAATATTGGTTCTTCAAATGCATGAGCATGAATTATCTTTCCATTTTTTTTATGTCATCTTCAATTTCCTTCACCAGTGAAAGAGGTCTTTCATCTCTTTGGTTAGGTTTATTCCTGGGTATCTTATGGTTTTTGGTGCAATTATAAATGGGACTGATTCCTTAATTTCTCTTTTTGATGCTTCATTATTGGTGTATAAAAATGCAACAGATTCCTGTACATTGATTTTGTATCCTGCAGCTATATTGAATTCTTTTATCAGTTCTAGCAATTCTTGGTAGAGTCTTTCAAGTCTTCTATGTATTGTATCAAGTCATCTGTAAATAGGGTGAAGGTTTTACTTTTTCCTTGCCTATTTGGATGCCTTTTATTTCTTTTTGCTGTCCGATTGTTGTGGCTAGGACTTCTAGTACTGTGTTAAATAATAGTGGTGAGAGTGAACATCCCTGTCTTGATCCTGACTGTAGAGGGGAAGCTTTCAGTTTTTCCCCATTTAGGATGATGTTCACTGTGGGTTTTTCATGTATGGCCTTTATTTTATTGAGGTATGTTCCCTCTTGGGAAACATGGAAAAAGAAACGTGTTTCTTTGTTGCAGGTTTTTATCATGAATAGACGCTGAACTTTGTCAAATGTTTTTCTAGCATCTATTGAAATGATTGTACGGTTCTTATCCTTTATTCTATTAATGTGATGTGTCATGTTGATTAATTTGTGAATATTGAACCATACTCACAACCCAGGAATAAATCCCACTTGATCGTGGTGAATGATTTTTTTAATGTTTCGTTGGATTTGGTTTGCTGGCGTTTTGATAAGGATTTTTGCAATTTTTGCATCTATGTTTATCAGAGATATTGGCCTGTACTTCTCTTTTTTTGTGGTGTCTTTATCGCCTTTAGTATCATGGTAATGCTGTACTCATAGAATGAATTTAAAAGTTTTCTTTCTTTTTCCATTTTTTGGGAATAGTTTAAAAAGAAGAAGTATTGGGGTGCCTGGGTGGCTCAGTGGGTTAAGCCTCTGCCTTCGGCTCAGGTCATGATCCCAGGGTCCTGGGATCGAGCCCCGCATCGGGCTCTCTGCTCAGCGGGGAGCCTGCCTCCCCCTCTCTCTCTGCCTGCTTCTCTGCCCACTTATGATCTCTGTCTGTCAAATAAATAAATAAAATCTTTTTTAAAAAAAGAAGAGGTATTAACTATTCTTTAAATGTGTGGTAGAATTTGGCTGTGAAGCCATCTGGTTCTGGACTTTTGTTTTTTGAGAAAATTTATTTCTAGCTTTTTTAGGTGTAAAGTTATGTTTTTTTGTTTCTGTTTTTGTTCTTTTTTAAGTTAGGTTGTTTACTTGCAATTTTTCTTGCTTCTTGAGGTAAACCTGAATTGCTATACATGTCCCTGTTAGAACTACTTTTGCTGCATCCCAAAGATTTCGGACCATGGTGTTTTCATTTTCATTTGTTTCCAAGTATTTTTTATCTCCCTTTTTATTTCTAGGTTGACCTATTCATTGTTTAGTAGCATTTTTTTTTAGCTTCCATGTATTTGTAGAATTTCTTGTGGTCAGAAAAGGTGAATGGTATGACATATTTTCTTGAATTTGTTGAGCCCTGTTTTGTGAGCTAATATGTGATCTAGTCTGGGGAAGTTTTGTGTGCACTTGAAAAGATTGTGCATTCTGCTAATTTTGGATGGGATGTTCTGACTATATCTTTTACATCTATCTAGTCCAATGTGTCATTCAAAGCCACTGTTTCTTTACTGATTTTCTGTTTAGATGATCTGTCCCTTGATATAAGTGGGGTGTTAAAGTCCCCTACTATTATAGTTTATTATCAATTAGTTCCTTGTTGTTTGTTATTAACTGTTTGATGTATTTGGGCACTCTCATGTTGGTTACATAAATATTTATAATTATTGTATCTTTTTGTTGGATTGTTTCCTTTATTATTATATAGGTCTGTCTCTGTTACAGTCTTTGTTTTAAAGACGAGTTTGTCTGATATAAGTATTGCTACCCTGACTTTTTTGTCCATCCCCTCAGTCTTAATATGCAGGTGTCTTTATATCTAAAATGAGGTCTTATAGGCAACATACAGTCAGTCCTGGTTTTTTATCCATTCTTATATCCTATATCTTTTGATTGGGGCATTCAGTCTGTTTCCATTCAAAGTAATTATTGATAGATATATATTTATTGCCATTTTATGACTTGTGGGTTTTTCTGGAGATGTTCTCTGATCCTTTCTTATCTTTCTCTTATGATTTCCTGGTTTTCTTTAGTGATATATTTGGATTTCTTTATCTTTATTCTTTGCATATTTACAAATACTTTATGATTTGTGGTTTCCATTAGGTTTGTATATAATGTCTTCTTCATATAGCGGTCTGAAATTAAGTTGATGGTCATTTTAAGTATATGTTGTCATATTTTATATCCTTTTATTCTGTGAGTTCCTTGACTGTTTTTTAATAGAAATATTCATTTTTACTACTTTTGTGTTTTCTACCCTCATGTTGTCACTTTTGGTCTTTTTTTCCACTCAGAGTCCCCTTTAGTAATTCTTCCAGGGCTGATTTTGTGCTGATGTACTCCTTTAGTTTTTGTTTGTGCAACTCCTTATTTCTCCTTCTATTTTGAATGTTAGCCTTCCTAGATAGAATATTCTTGGCTGCAGATTTTTCCCAGTCAGTACTTTGAATATATCATGCCAGTACATTCTGGTTTGGAGAGTTTCCACTGAAAAATTTGATAGACTTTTGATAAATTTGATAAGCTTTTTCCCTTATAAGTAACTGTCTTCTTTTGTCTTGCTGCCTTTAGGATTTTTTTCCTCATTGCAACATTTGCCAGTTTAATTATAATATATCTTGGTGTGGATCTATTTTTGTTGATTTTATTAGGGGTTCTCTATACCTCCTAGATCTGGATATTTGTTTCTTTCCCAAAATTAGGGAAGTTTTCAGCTACTAATTCTTCAGATAAGTTTTCTGCTTCTTTTTTTCTCTGTTCTTCTGGGACTCCTATAATAGGAATGTTACTGTGATAGAGTCCCTGAGTTCCCTAAAACTATTCTCTTTTGCATAATTCTTTATTTTGTTCAGCTTCGTTGCTTTCCATTACTCTGTCTTCTAGCACATTAATTCATTCCTCTTCTTCCAACCTGTTGTTAATTGCATCAAGTGTGTTTCTAATCTCAGTTATTATGCTCTTCGTCTGTTACTTTTTTAAGTCTTTTATCTTTGTCATAAGGGTCTCACTGATAGTCTTCTATTCTTTTCTCAGGTCCAGTGAGTATCCTTATGATCATTGCTTTAAATTCTCCATGAGGCATGTTGTTTATACTGTTTTGCTTAGACCTCTGACTTTGTTCTTATCTCGTTCTTTGACATGGGGTATATTTCTGTCTTCCCATTTTGTCTAAGTCTTTGGCTGCATCTGTATGTTAGAGAAACCAGTTATGTCTCCTACTCCTGAAAGTAATGGTCTTATGAAGAAGTGGTCAGGGCCTAGTGCATCAGGGATTATCTCCAGTGTGTGCTGCCTGCACGCTGCTCTCGTGTTCTGGTTATTCTATCCTTCAGGCCAGTCATGTGGAAACTCTCTTTGCTATCTGTGGGCAGTGTTTAGTCCCTGGCCTGAATATTACAAGTTTTAACTAGGTTTTAACTCTGGTCTCCTTGTGAAATGAGGGAACCAAGACCATGTAAAATTTTCTGGCCAGGAGACATGGTAGGGGTAGGTTTTTGTGTTGGTCCTCTAGGGGAGAGGGCCCACTTACCAGGACTGAGGTAAGCTTGACGAGAAGGGCAGTTCCACAAGAGTGCAAGGAGTAGAGCTTAGTGTAAGTAACTTCAGGCTTTAAGACTCTGGTTTCAAGAACTTCAAAATTCAGCCCCTCTCGCTTTCCAAGCCAATAGGTATGGGGAAACATTCTCTTAGTATGTTCCCCTCTGTGCTCCTCTCTCTCACCCTTCCAAGACTTTGACTCCCTCCCCTCCACAGCACCCGTGATCCATTTCTCCTCTAAACCAGGTCTCCACACTTTCTACCATCTTTTGAGCTTCTCTAGCTTTAGATGTGAACTTTGTTTTGCCAGTCTTCAGGTCAATTTCTGGGGTATTTAGGATGATTGATACCTATCTATTTGTATTTGCAACACCAAGCAAACCTAGAGCCCTTGTACTCTGCCACCATCTTCCTCTCCTCTCCCTCTGGTAAGAATTGATTGGCTTTTGCCAGTTTTCTCAGGATCTCATCTGCAGGCTCCGGTATCTATCAAAATTTGGCAGTTTCCATTAATTTTTATTTTTATTTCCTCTTGGCTGTTTAAAAAACTATCATGACAGTGTATCAGAAAATTCCTCAAGAGTACCATCAATACTAGGAGGGACCCTATGGAGTCCTCCTTCAAGGATAGATATGGAGGGCCAGTGACTTGGTGGACTTTTATGATCTTGTAGTGTCTTTAGAGTGGAAAGACAACTCACTATTACTAGAATAAGTGCTTTTTTAAAAGGGAAGAACAGGGGCACTTGGGTGGCTCAGTGGGTTAGGGCATCTGCCTTCGGCTCAGGTCATGATCCCGGTGTCCTGGGATCGAGCCCCACATCGGGCTCTCTGCTTGGTGGGGAGCCTGCTTTCCCCCCTCTCTCTCTGCCTACCTCTCTGCCTACTGTCTGTCAAATAAATAAATAAAATCTTTTTAAAAAATTTTTTTAAAATAAAAAGTAAGAACAAAGGGAATCATAGGAGTTAATGTCAGTCCTTTATTTTAGATTCTTTTTATATCTTTAATTTTTCATTAGCCATTTGCAATGAAACTTTCAATAAAGCTATTTTGGAATTTTGAAGTGTTTTGGAGGCTTCTATGTGCCTCCCATTCTACTTGTTGATTTGGGATTCCTTGCTTTGAAGTTTACTTCTTAAATGAATGATCTTGTCTAACTGAATCATTTCTCATACTGGCCATTGTAATTTTAGATTGAGGGCTGGCAGGTTGGCAGGACCCTAGCTACAAATGAAGTTTAACCCATATTTCTGTCCAAGCACATATTGGGGCCTCCATCCTGACAGTTACCAAGCCAAGTTCTCAAGACTCAAATTTTAGTAAGATTTTGCCATTTTTATAGATATCTACAGCTTCCAAGACTGCAACTCTTAGATATAAAATAAATAGTTATGCTGGAAGGTGGCATGTTCAACTCTTTGGAATAAAGGATCTCATTTCTTTAGCTAGGCCTTGGGTCTCTCAGAGCCAAATTAATGCCTAAGAGGAGCATGCCACCAAGTTGGGGCTGCTGTGGTGTTTTACTGTATACCTCATTGCATGGAAATTTTCTTGAGGCAGGTGACCTAGTGTCAAGCTAATGTAGTCCATGACCAAGTTTTCTTAACACAGAAGTCTTTGAGTTAAATGGTTAGCACTCTAACAGCTTTTAAGTCTTGAACCATGCCCACTAATTTTTTTTACACAAAACAAGATGAACATGAGCACATCAACACAGCAGTAAACAAAGAGATGTTACTCTGGACTGGCCAGTAGAGGCCTTGAGTGTAACACCAACAATTGTCAATATGGAAATAGGGACTGAAGAAAATATTGAACCAGGAAACCCAAACAAATGGGGATGCAGACTGAACCACCAATAATTCCCAATGTGGAATCTGGGGACTGAACCAAGAGCTGACATTTCCAATCAAATGGGGAACTACAGACTTAATATTGGGTTAGGTTCCAGGTGGAACCATCTGCCAGCATGAGCTGACATGCTAAGCCCTGGACTGGAAAGCCAATTAGTTTGTGAGCTCTAACAATAGGAGGCTCTTAACAATAGGAAAGTATCTTCACAAACCAGGTACATTTTTCATTCAAAAGAACATTCCCCAAAATGTTTTTTAAAAACTTTGCCCATGAGAGTTTCATCAAGTCAAGAGTGTAAGGATACAATTTTTAGCATCATCTTGTCCTATATACTGTCACAAATGCCCAGATACCTCCTATTAGCAATGATGGTATTCCTAATATTCTTAGAAATTACTCTTGGTTTCAAATAGATCTGATTTGGGTCGCAAGTAACCAGGAAGCCTCTTAGAGAACAAAGAGAATTATTAAAAGGAAGGGGGTTGTCTAATGGACTCCAAAGTCAGGGCTAGAAACTGGAACTGGTCATCAGAACCTTCTGAAAACACATGGTTTCTGTCCTCAGTTCCCCTCTTTATAGATGTTGTCATTCCTTTCTCTCTGCAGGTACACTTCTTTGCTTCCCCATATGTGTAGTTAAATGTAAATCATTGTAAACCAGCATGTGAATTAGTCATGCTGTATTCAAGGCACCAACAGAAAGATACTAGCATTTGTAAATTTCAATTTCAAATTACTAAAAGGCAGAATTTGATTGCCCAACTTGGTCCAGGAGATCCAATCAGCAGACACAAGTCACTGTTAAAAAACTGAAATGGGGTCTCTATGATCCGAAGGACAGTTCTCAGAGAAGAGGGAGATAGCTTATAGATAGCATTGACAATGCAAAAATTACATCTTTTTCAGTAAGATATATGTTTTCCACCTAACAAGAAATCATGACTGTGCATTATATGTTGTAAGTATCCTTTCACAGTCATCTAGATGACATTGCGTGCAGTTGTATGGGAGCACTGTAATTTCTGGAGAAATTCCCTATTATTGAGATTGCAGTTTTTTAGTTTGCTGTTTTTAAACTATTTTAAACTGTTTTTAAACTATTGTTAATCAATACTTTAATGACCATGCATATAATTAACTCTTTCCATATGCTTATGATAATTTCCTCAGGTTGTATTTTTCTGACTAGATTTGACTGATCTGAAAGTTTGGAAAGCTTTTAAGTCTTTTGATATATATTAGAATATTATTTGATCTTATGTATTCAACTTAATAGACCCTGAATTCAAGGTCCTTGTATCCTATGTCTTTTTTTTATTTTCCCCAGCAAGTTTCAAGCTGTAGAGCACATTGTAGAGATTAAATTAATATTTGTTAATTAACTGACAAACTTCACAAGTGAATATGTGTGATGTAGTTGGGGAAATACCAGATTGAAGTATATGAAATTTGTTTAACACACAAATAGGGATATTAATTGTTAATAACTTAGATATTGTAAATTGGAATTTGGTGCTTGGAAAAGGACACACACTAAAAGTATTTGAAATTTTTGCACTTACCCAATTCATTTGATTGACCAGAGGGAATAAAGTACCCAATGTGTCATCTTGAACCATTATTACCCTGATATGTAGCAAGAAGCTACATGTTCCTCCTTTCTATATTTAGAATGACACTGTGACACTATCCAACTACCCAAATATCTATTCTCCCCTTGTTTCTTTTTTTCCCAGGAGTTTTTTATTGTTTGATGGACAGAACACATAAAACCAGACGGAGAAGTCCTCAAGGAAATGAGTGTCACATTTCATTGTTGTTCTAAGCATTTATTAGATTTTCTTTTAAAAGATAGTAGACATTTATTTTTATCACAAATGCAATCCAGATGTGAATAAATGTGTTATCTTTTAACATCTTCCTTTGCCCATGTTCCTTAATTTTTTTAATAAACTTTTTTTTCAAGATTTTTATTTATTTATTTGACAGGGAAAGAGAGAAAGAGAGCATAAGCAGGGAGAGTAGCAGGCAGAGGGAGAGGGAGAAGCAGGCCCCCTGCAGAGCAGGGAGCCCAATGGGGCTCAATCCGAGGACCCCGGGATCATGACCTGAGCTGAAGACAGATGCTTAATTGACTGAGCCACCCAGGTGCCCCATCCCCCACGTTCCTTTAAATAGAAAAAAGAGTAAGTGTCTCTTTGAAGCCTGTTTGGCTTAGCTGTTCCATCTGTGTTTTTAAAAACAGACTGTAACTTACCTTCTGAATTTCTTTCTTGAACTATAGCTCATTCTGTTTTAAAAATCTTGGGGAAGAAGTCCTGCTGATATTGTCAATGATCTCCAGATAGTGAGGATGGTAACTGGGCTGAAGGCAACTAAGAGGGGCCTTCAGCAAACTGAGGACCACTGGGAAATTGTAATGAAGCAAATCCTGTCAATAAGATACCAGCACCTTCAATTAAAGCTAGGAGAATGCTGCCCATTGCAGCTGACCCAGCCATAGCCACTGGTCCATTTCTTGCTGCCAGTGTGTGTCCTTGATAAGGCACCACTTGTGATGGAGTTTCAGGGATCTTCTTTCCCTCTAACTTGAACCATACTGCAGTCAATCATGGAAAATAAACCTCCCCAAACTGCAAAGTTACCTCCCAACCACAGAGCCCTGGTTTTAATATCTGTCAAACTCCCTCACAGTCTGTGGTTTACTCCCACTGGAGAATTTCAAAAATTCTTGATTGTCTGAGAGGTCCCACCATCTATGTTGCCCATCGTAAAGGACTCCACCACAATCATCCACAATTCGCCAAGGGCAAGGCTCTCAGGTGTACTCCTCCATGCTGACCTCCCCTTCTTTCTTCATGATAAAATCCCTATATTGTTGGTGTAACATTGTGTCTAGGAAACTTCTTTTAAAAATACTCTTTTATATTTTCACCCTTCTTCCTTCTTCAAGCCTGAAATGTGGATGCAATATCTAGAGATCTAGCAGCCATTTTGAAAAACACAAGCTAAGAGTTAAGGATGGTAATGCAGAAAGGTAGAAGGAATCTGAGTTTTTGATGACTAAATGGCAGAGCCATATCTATTAAGAGTCCCCAGTTCTGCATGTTTTATGCAAGAAACAAATAAACTCTTATCTTGTTTAAGTCATTCTTATTTCTGAAATATATTACTAATGGTCCAAAGCCATTCTAACTAGTAGAACACCTATATCCAACGTGGCTTTGACTGAATAATTCTAATGATGGGGTTTGCTGGTGCCTTTTGACTAGATAATTCTAATGATGGGATTTGGTGGCCACAGCTAGGTGGCCACCAAAGATTTGTGCTTCCCTTCCACAGTGTGGAGTTTTGCCACAAAGGAATTACTCAGGTAGAGTCTAATGTTTTGTCACTGCTTACATCTGGGTATGGTCATGCGACCTGTTCTCAGTAATAAAATGTGAGCTGAAGCAAAGTGTGTTGTTTCCAGACTGCCAATGTTAAGAAGAGGATTTGCCTAACCCACAGTCTCTTCTGACTGTAAGCTAGATGCAAAGAATCAAACCAAGGACACTGAGGCCCTAGGAGACAGCAGAGCCCCAGTCAGGCTCTATTACTACAAAGATGGAAGGTGCCAGCAATTACAAACCTCCCGGAACTGCACATGAGTGAGAAATAAGCATGTATCATGACTGAACTATTACATGTTTTGGTTAACAGCCAGATTTACCTTAAGTAATACAGAAATTAGTATTAGAAATAGGATAATGATGTGACAAAAATCCAAAATATGTGAAGCTCCATTAGTGATTGGGGGAAGCAGTTGCAGAAGCTAATATCCAAAGCTGAATAAACACAGATTCAGTTCATGCAGCCACGAAACATTTGGCAAAACTGTCTAACTTACGAGCTGGAAAGAAGACCAGAGTCTATGAGTCAGTAGCTTTAGTGGAAATGGTTGGTAAGTTGGCATGATAGTGTATGCTGACATTTACTTTCTGCTTTTAACAAGTTACTATTAAAAAAAAAAAAAATGGATGTCTGGGAAGAGCTGGCCAGCTTGTAAGCAGAAATGGAAGACAATCGAGAAAATCCAAACATTTGTGGTTTCTAAGGGTTGCAGAAACTGCCTGCAGACCCCACCAATAAGAGACAAGACTGAAAGAGGTCTTAGGTACCAAAACTTATACCTAAAGCAACAATCCTTCAAGAATGCAGCATTATGGGGCACCTGGGTGGCTCAGTTGGTTAAGTGTCTTCCTTCAGCTCAGGTCATGAGCCTAGGCTCAGCAGAGAGACTGTTTCTTCCTCTGCCTTCCTTTCCCCAATTTGTGCTCTCTCCCTCACTCACTATCTTTCTCAAATAGGTAAATAAATAAAATCTTTAAAAAAATAAAAATAATGCAGCATTCTCATCTACTGTTTCAAATGGCCTCAAGGCAGTCCCCACTAAGAGAGCAATAGGGGGCAAAGAAATAGAGAAATAGATTTAGGCTTCAGAATTCTGCCCTGGGTACAGTTATAAGCACATTGAACTGCTGGGATGCAAATAGATCAGAAGCCTACTAAGTGTCACAGTGAATTCATAACCACAAGGGGTCAAAGAGATTATGGCCAAAAGGAATTCTTTCTAGACAGCATGCTTGGCATCCACTAAGTGGACTGCTCTCCCACTACTGTCAGTATCTGCCCTGTAGGATTTTTGTCATCACTATAGACAAATTGCTACAACTGTTGTGTTTCTCTTTTCTTGTCTGAATGGACGTTTTATCCTGTCCCTGTTCTACCATTATATGTTGTAGAGCAGATAATTTTTTGGTTTATAGGATATAAACCATGAGGAGTCACTTTTGGGTTTTGTAAAGAGGACTATGTACCACCTGGACGCAATAAATTAGATGGGTCTTGGGAGGAATTGAGTATGTTCTATGTGTGGGAAGATGGGTGGTCTTGGAGTTTTGTTTGTTATGTGATAGGCTAGAGAGACGTGGATAGCTGTCTACTAAGTTTCATTTTCTACAAAAATTATTTTTCAGTCAAAGGGATAAAATTTCCTAGCTCTCTATGTATCATAGGTGGGGGTCAGTGATAAGCTATTTTTACAGCTTTTATATTTATAAGAAATTTTTAGGGATAAGACTTAGCAACCTATGGTTTTACAAAACATACAGGTGATTCTGTTGACTGCTCAAACATGGGGGTCATTGCCTTAAGAGATAATGGAGTTCAGTTTCTAAAAAGCTGGAGTCCTTCCTTCCCCAAGGAAGAAAACCATACATTAATCAAGAACACTTATTTTGGACTTAACCTGAGTGAAAAGTAAAGTTCTTTCACACTTGAGCCATCATACATTTGGGAATGTATCTGTTTCAACAGTTTAACTCACTTTGGAGAGAGTGGAAGGGGACTAAGAACTGAAACCATCTACATCCCACCTACCCCAGATGCTGAGAACTGAAACTACTTCACTTACCTTATTCTTCACATTAACATGCTTCTTTTTTAAATTCCTCTGTCTTCATTACTTTTCTGAAAGTTGCTTTCCCTAGCAAGCTTTGAGAGCTCATCACAGAACTTTCCAAGATAAAGTCTCCGATGGAAGATATCAAAAGGCAATCTTTGCCCTACCATTCTTTGAAGCCCTCACCTCAAAACCCATTCCTACTTGTGATCTCTCTCTGTCAAATAAATAAATAAAATCTTTAAAAAAAAAAAACCCATTCCTCATTGTTTCTACCAATTCTGATGTTTTATTTGATTTTTACCCAATTCTAACCAAACCCTGTATTGAAAGACCTATCTTAAGACAAACTTCAAATTCTCACTAAATTCTGACCTGACCTTCCCCTCTTTGAGACCCTGCCAAAGCTCTGAGGACGTGTGATTCTTGCTTACCAATTCAAGCAAGAAACTCAGCTTTAGCTTATCAACAGATTGTGCTGGTGGTATTTGGAAACCATCACTGAACAGGACTAACATGATACCACTATACCCATGAGTTGCTTAGTAAATAAGGTAAGTAGAATTCATGTAGATTAAGAGCATATAATAATTTATGTGCTAGTAACTAGGAGAATGAAATCATGACCTCTCATCCTCCCTAGACAGAGCATGACCTTGGCCAAGAATTTAATCAAGAACTTACAAGTACTGATTTTATAGCCTCAGCCAGGTCTAATACAGCCAAGGGAACAGCCGTAAAAGGTACAGTTTATGAGCTAACAATAGGTTTTCTTTGTCTTCCTAGAAGACCTAAGAGGTCATAATTTGAAAGCAGAGAGTGGAGAAGGGGGAATGAGGGAAAATAACCAATACTGCTTATATTTTATTTGTGTAGTAAATAATGCACAGGACAGATTTTATTGATTGAGAAGTAGCTTATAAATTATGACTCAGCAAGAAAATACCTCCCTTCTTCCTCATGGGTTTACTGCACTACTTCTGAGAATTAAAATTTGTCCTTGGGAGATGGTATGAGGAACATGATAATGTATTTGTGTATTTTATTCAGTAGTTAGCCTGGACAGTCCAGGATTAAGATATGTTCAACTTCCACTGGAGGAGAGACATCAAGAGAACTTGATTTTAAGTGACCCACAGCTATTCTGACATGCTTCCTGAGATTAGAGTACAGTTTCCCCTCACACCTATGCCCACCTGTTCTGACAGTTGGAGAGTCACCACCAACTTTGGTTCTCAGGCCCTCTTCTCTGGAGTATAATTCCAATCTGGATGAAGTAACTCATACTTGAGCACTTAGACTACTGAGAGAGAGATGTGGATCTCCAGAAGACCAGTCTTTATGTGTTGAGACTAGAGTTTCTTAGAAAGTGGCAGGGGTGGGGGACATCTATGTATGACAGGGTTTAGAAGGAGGTACTTTCCTAGGCTTAATAACAGAGAATCAAGAGAAAGGAAGCAAGAGAAAGGAAGGAAAGAGGAGCAAGGAAAAGAAGCAAGGAAAGAGGGGTCGTCCCTGGAGAGGGTTTAAATCCTTCAACACTTACACCTAGGACTGTGTGATACCTCTCCTGTGTGATAATTCCAAACATTTGGTGAGCACAGTGTATCCTCAGAGGCATGGGTAGTAGTCATAAAAACAATATGGGACAAGGCAGGAAGCAAAGTCTGGCTGTCTCCTCATTCATGCTCCCTGGGCCTGTGTGGACAAAGCAGCATCTTTATTCTAGAGCCCATGAGTTCCAGATGGTGACTGGCAGAAAAAAGGACACTTGATGGGGCAGGGAGCAGTAGCAGATGGGGGACAGTTCAGGAGAACTTAAAAATGAGATCACTCCCCATAAATACATACTTACATACTTTATTGGCATATATAGCTTTGAATGTAGAGTAGAAAAAACAGGCTAGTAAATGAACTACATGAAAGGACCTATTTAGCCAGAGCGACTCCATCTTGGGTAAATAGCCATTTTGTTGTTTGTGCAGTAAACTTAAATTGACTCCCCCCCCACCAAGAAAAACTTACTTAGAAACAAGTCTGGGAAACCAGTAAAATGTAGTCGGCTAGTTCCTGATAACAGAGCCCAGAATACAAGGACGAGTCAGGCCAGATAGAGACATCTAATCAATATGAAGTACTGTTTGTAACAGTGAGAAGGTCTTGCCCAAACCAAAATTACTCCATCTTGGGTAGGACAACAATCTTATTATTCACACTGAATATGTTAACTGACTAAGCCTTCCCAGAAAGTACTGTTTGTAACGGTTTCTAGTATGGGGTAATCTTGAATAACACGTCACCAGACCAGATGGAACTAGCCAATCAGCAAGAGACACACAAACCCAGTGGGTTGAGATACCAAGATACAGGTTACAGTTTTACCCAATAAAAGGTAGCCTGTAAGATGGGGAGGGGTCACTCTCTTCTGAGGCGGCCCTGACCGGTCAGTTGGTCGATTTTTTTTTTTTAAGATTTTATTTATTTATTCGACAGACAGAGATCACAAGTAGGCAGAAGGGCAGGCAGAGAGAGAGAGGAGGAAGCAGGCTCCCCGCTGAGCAGAGAGCCCGATGTAGGGCTGATCCCAGGACCCTGGGATCATGACCTGAGCCGAAAGCAGAGGCTTTAACCCACTGAGCTACCCAGGCGCCCCAAGTTGGTCGATTCTTGAGCCTGTAAGCTGGGGGTGGTCACTCTCTTCAGAGACGGCCCTGGCGGGTCAATCTGATTTTTAATGCTTGGCATAGAATAGAGCTTTGCATAACTTTAACTTTGTTTCAGTCTCGTTCACCTGGCCGATCAGTTTGATTTCTAATACTTATCATAAAATAAAGCTTTAAATAACTTTCACTTGTCTCAGTCTCGTTTTGTTTAATAATGGACCTAACACTACATATTTTGATGAAGATCAAATAAGAAATTATTATCCCTCACATATTAAATTGGACATTAATTTATATATGATGATATGGAGGGCTCCACAAAGTCTATAAAAGTTTTTATAAAATTGTCCTATTTACAAACTCATGGAAACTGAAAATAAATTAGTGGTTGCCTTGGGCTAAAGGTGGAAGTGGAATTAGACAGAGGGGTCCTCTGTGGGTGAAGAGAAAGCTCTAAAATGAGATTGTAGTGATGGATGCACAACTTCGTAAACCTACTTATCTGAATTTACACTTACAATAGGAGAATTTTGTAGAAAGTAAATTATACTTCAATGAAACTGTTTTTTACAAAACCCCAAATTGCCCTTTTCAGTGGAAAAGGATACTTACTTAAGGCACCTGGGGTGGCTCTGTTGGTTAAGTATCTGCCTACAGCTCAAGTCATGATCTCAGGGTCCTGGGATCAAGCCCTGCTTGGCTAGCAGCCTTCTTCTCCCTCTCCCTCTGCTCCTCCTCCCCATTCATGCTCTCTCTCTCTATCCCCCCAGCAAATAAATAAAATATTTTTTAAAGGAATATTTACTTAAAATCCTCATTCAAAAAAACTCTCCTGGGAATGTGCATCTTAAGTGCTGTCTGGTCTTCAATCAGAGAATGAATTAAGAAAAAATGAGTCCAGAGCATTCCATCTGAAGTGCCAAGTTGATGACTTCACTGAAAATATAGTACATGTCAACTTTTTAATTAATTAATTAAGCCACACCTACTTTTGCAATTGGTGGTGAAATATCTACTAATGCATAAAATTGTTTTCAACTGAATTTGTACAATGGGTTGGTAAGTTCCTCTACAATAAACTGTTATTATGATTTTTTCATGCCTTGGAAAACAGCTAAAGCTGATGATATCTTTCTGTCTCAAAATTTTGCAGAGCAAATGATCTGAATTAGTTCTCATTTATATTGCCTGACCTGAATTCCCTGGCTAAAGCTGACCAAAACATGAGCAGAATTTGGAAATGAGTCTGAGATAACTAGCCCATTTGTGGGCAGCTGTCATATCAGCAGGTGGGTTTGAGGAGCTGTGGGGCAACAATTGGCCATAAGGATGGAGAAGTGAAAAGATAATCTAAGAAAAGAGAAAATCTGACCCACAGAGCTCACGGAGAAGAGATCAGAACAGGGCATACTGCCTGACCTCTCAGTGACCCTTCAGCTCCCAGAGGCCTTGGCCCTTTTCTGAGGCCCAGCTGCGTTTCTGCCCATGGTCTCTCAAAGACACCTGTCTTTCTGTTTTATGTTACTACACTAAGACAGAAACATAATTACAGGTACAGGAACACAACTGGGAAGATCCTCACCAAAATGGCAACACCAGTTCCATCTGGGTAGTGGGATTGCTGGTGATGTTTATCTCCTTCTTGGGTTTGTATTTAATTTATAATTATCATTTTGTAATGAAGTTAGTTGTTTTTTTTTTTAAGATTTTATTTATGTATTTAATTGATGGGGGGAGAGAGACACAAAGCGAGAGAGGGACTACAAGCAGGGGGAACGGGAGAGGGAGAAGCAGGCTTCCCGCTAAGCAGGGAGCCCGATGTGGGGCTCGATTCCAGGATCCTGGGAATCTGACCTGAGCCCAAGGCAGACACTTAACAACTGAGCCTCCCAGGTCCCCAGGTTAGTTTTTTATTTTAGTGAAATACATATAACATAAAACTATTCTGTTTTAACCATGTGACAGTGAGAATTCAGTGGCATTTGGTTCATTCACCATGTCGGGCAACCATCATGGCCATCTAGCTCCAGAACATTTGCATCACTCTAGAATTCTGTGCTCATGGAGTAGCTACTCCCCATCCCCCACTCTCTCCCTAGGCCATGGCTACTGCTAATCTGCTTTCTGTCTCTATGGATTTGCCCATTCTTGAAGGTTACAGTCATTTTTTTTTTTTTTAAGTTTAACATGAGTAAAACAATAGCAGACCCCCTGAAGTTCTGTGGCTCCCTTGCTAACCTGCACTGGAATGCCTCTGACATTTGCAATCACTGCTGTGGAAATATCTGATCTCTTATAACGCTAAATTTGCATTAGGCAATAAACTTCAAATTCCTCTAATTAAAAGTCATAAAGTGAATGAATGTTATAAATAAGTTAGTTTAAGCACTCATATGTTTTGTTTTGTTTTTTTAAGATTTTATTTATTGATTTGTCAGAGAGAGAGCACATGCACAAGTTCGGGGAGGAGAAGAGACAGAGGGAGAAAGAGGCTTCCCACTAAGCAGGCAGAGCTCAGTCCCAGACCCCAGGATCATGGCCTTAGCTAAAGGCAGATGCTTAACCAACTGAGCCACTCAGGTGCCCTTTTTTTTTTTAAGTAGGCTCCCTGCCCAGCAAGGAGCCCAGTGTAGAACTTGAACTCATGACCCTGAGATCAAGACCTGAGCTGGGATCAAGAGTCAGAGGCTTAACCGACCAAGCCACCCAGGCACTCCAAAGCACTAATATTTCAAATGCGCACATGCCAAAGTAAGAAAAATTATTTCCTTTTTCTGGCTATTTTTGAATGATCTTTGTCCTTACTGCCAATATTTGTGTAGCTTTCACGGAGCAGAAGTGTGATGATTAAGGGGCCTAATGACATTGTCTTTTTTTCTGTGTCTGGACTTAAAAACTATATGATAACATTTTTACTCTTATTTGGAGATTCTAAGAATTTTCTCCAGCTTAGTGGATTAAGTGAAAGGAATATGTAGGGCAACATATAAATTTCAAGAGTAAGAAAATAAAACTATTTCACAAAATTTACAAGAAGAAAAACCAAAACTTTTTTAAAAAAAGATTTTATTTATTTATTTGACAGAGAGAGAGAGCACAGAAGGGTTAGTGGCAGGCAGAGGGGGTTAGGAAGAGCAGGCTCTCCACTGAGTGAAGAGCCCAGTGCACAGCTGGATCCCAGATCCCAGGATCCTGGGATCATGACCTGAGCTGAAGACAGACGCATAACCAACTGAGCAATTCAGGTGCCCCTGAACAAACGAACACTTTAAAATAAAAATTAAACCAAAGAACATCATAAAGAAACATTATATGACACTAATTCTTCTACTTGGAAAGAGAATTTATAGATGTAAGTAGACACTACCACTAATTTAACTTTGAAATATGGTCTTCATGCTAGAAACTCTCAAAATTCTGATTAGCTGCATAAAGATGCAGTACAGAATTACTGGTTTTGAAAAAAGACTCAATAGCTTTGCACATTCATTTGTAATGACAAATCAGAAAAATGCTGATTTATTTTAAAATAATCCAGCTTTACAAAAACATTTATAAATGAAACTAATACCTCCCTCACGATCGTATGAGGAGTAAATGAGATGGAGTGAAATTTGATGCTCAATGAATAGGTTTTTTTTAAATGAAATTTCCCCTCTTTGCAAGTCCTTTCCCCACATTCTGTATAGCACTCAATACAGTTGACCCTTGAACAAGAAGGAGGTTTGAAACCCGCATGTAACAGTTGGCATCCTCAAAACCTTAACTGCTAATAGCCTAATGTTGACCAGAAGCCTTACCAATAACATAGTCAATTAATACATATTTTGTATATGTATTAATATTGCTTTCTTACAATAAAGTCAGCTAGAGAAAAAAGTTATTAAGAAAATGATAAGGAAGGGGCTCCTGGGTGGCTCAGTGGGTTCAGCCTCTGCCTTCAGCTCAAGTCATGATCTCAGATACCTGGGATCAAGCCCCACATCGGACTCCCTACTCAGCAGGGAACCTGCTCCCCAACTCTCTCTCTGCCTACTATGTGATCTCTGTCTGTCAAATAAATAAATAAAATCTTTAAAAGAAAAAAAAAAGAAAATTATAAGGAAGAAAAAACACAATACTGTATTGTATTCACTGAAAAACATCTACACATTAGTGGACCCATGTTGTCCAAGCAACTGAACAATACTCCTCAGTGAACACGTGTGAGTTAATTATATAAAACATGCCAGGAAAGTATGTAGTAATATACAATGTGTCATATAATTGAATTCTTTATGATAATACATTCTGCAATTAGGAATGATTCTGATGTGTAAAAAAGAAAAAATGCTGATCGTCTATCAAAAAATATATTCTTTTGTTTTTTTAAGTTTTTATTGTGCTAAAATATACATAACATAAAATTTACTATTTTAATCATTTTCAAAATTCCATCTTTTTATAAAGATTTTATTTGTTTATCTCATAGAAGGAGAGAAAGAGAAAGCACAAGCAAAGGGAGTAGCAGAGACAGAGGGAGAAACAGGCTCCCCGCTGAGCAGGGAGCCCAATGTAGAGCCTGATTTCAAGAACCTGGGATCATGACCTGAGCCAAAGGCAGACACTTAACTGACTAAGCCACACAGGTGCCCCTATTTTAATCATTTTTAAGTGTATAATTCAAGGGCATTAAGTACATTCACAATTTTGTGCAGTCATCAATACTACCCATGTCCAGAACTTTCTCATCAACTCAGACAGGAACTGTGAACTCCATTCCCTCCTCCCCCAGCCCCTGGTAACCTCTATTCCGCTTACTGTCTTTAAGGATTTAAGAATATACCTATTCTAGGTATATTCTCGTGCAAGCAGAATCAACCTTTTATTTGCTTTTAACTAGAGGGAGATAAAATAACTACTGTCTTCAACTTTGACTCCACTTCCCTACCCAATGAATTGCCAAATCCTGTAGATCCTATCACCAGCATGTCTTCTGAATTTTTTCTTCCTTTCCATTCCTGCCACCGCTGTCCTAGTTCCAAACGTGCTTGTTTCTTCCCACACCATTATAAAACCCTCCTCCCCAGGCCCGCTTCCTTTAGTTTCCTCCCTCAGTCCTTTCCAATTTCCTGGAAGTGAGCTTCCTTAAGAATGAAACTAAGAGCTAAGGATATATATATATCTTTGGGTCCCAAGCCTTTTACAGTGTGTCCAGTACATGGCTGGTTCTCAACAAATGTTTGTTAAATCAAATGAAGCCAAGTTGAGTAAACTAATTGCCCTTGAGGAGATGACAGTCTAGCAGGGAAACCAGAACATCGAAAACTTAAATCCAATGGAATTATCCCAAATTAAAATCTGGTGCAAACAGCACTAGAATAGATAAGGGATTGATTAATTCCACTTACAAAGAAGGACAACCAGAGAGCCTCAAAGAAGAAAGGATATTTTAGCTGCTACTAGAAGGATATCATAGAACACACTTTTGTATTAAGGGTTATTCACACTCAGCTGCATCCTCAGTAGACTGCAAACTCTTTTGAGAATTTTATAGATCTTTGTGTCAATTACAAATTCAATTACTTACAACTTTTTTAAAAATTTATTTATTTATTTATTTGACAGACAGAAATCACAAGTAGGCAGAGAGGCAGGCAGAGAGAGAGGAGAAAGCAGGCTCCATGCTGAGCAGAGAGCTCGATCCCAGAACTCTGGGATCATGACCTGAGCCGAAGGCAGAGGCTTTAACCCACTGAGCCACCCAGGTGCCCTACAATTACTTATAATGTTAAAGCTTTGAGAATTTTTGTTTACTGTCTTCCTCCTAGAGCATAAACTACATAAGGGTGAGGAATGTGTCTTAGGCACTACCATCATCCCAGTGCTGGGCACACAGTAAGTGTTTAGTCAATATTTACTGAATAAATAAATGAATTTTGCAAGCCTCACAAAAATTAACTAGTGCCTTTTGTAACCTCATCTTCAGTTGGAGGCCTTTCTGATGCTCAAAAGATAAAATTAAATTGCTTTGATATTCCAATTTCACACATTGTAGGAGTTTACAATCTCCCCTGAGTTCCTGAGATTGAGGCAGGACTGGGACTCCTCCTTTTCTTGGCTGTCTCTGTCGGCAACATTCTGGTTTCCTCATGTGCAACACACCACACTGGCTGGTGCTAACTTATACCTCTTCCCCTTTTTCAGGTTATCACAACTCAAAAATCACTCACAGAGTAGTAAAGGATACTGGAGTTAAGGAAGAGAGAATGGGGAGTGATAGTTGAATGGGTACAGAGTTATCCATTGGGATAATAGGATATCCAGGGAGATAATGGAAGAGTTCAGCAGATGGATAGTGGTGAGGGCTGCACATGACCCAGTATTAGTTGTTTCACTAGAAGGGATTCTAGAGCCACATGATAGAATAATAACACTTTCTTTCTTTAAAAATCATATTGAATTATGTTATGTGTTATGCTAGTTTCAGGTATACAACACAGTAATACAGAATTCTATACATCACTCAATGCTCACCATCTGTTACCATATGAGTAATAACATTTTCCTAACTTGGTTACATAGTATGTATTACTTTGAATTTTTAAAAATTTTTATTGATATTTTACTTGCTGTTTTGTTTCTTCTGTTGCTATTGTTTTGTTATTACCAGCAATATTTTATTTTAAAATCAACTTTAATGAGATATAATTGCATGCAATAAAATTCAGATTTGTAGCTTTTTTTAGAAGATTTTATTTATGGGGTGTCTGGGTGGCTCAGTGGGTTAAGCCTCTGCCTTCAGCTCAGGTCATGATCCCAGGATCCTGGCATCGATCCCCACATCGGGCTCTCTGCTCAGCGGGGAGCCTGCTTCCCCCCTCTCTCTGCCTGCCTCTCTGCCTGCTTGTGATCTCTGTCTGTTAAATAAATAAGTAAAATCTTTAAAAAAAAAAATAAAGATTTTATTTATTTGACAGTAAAACTCTTGGCTGACAATGTAATGTGAGTAACCAGATATAAATCATTGTTACCAGCCTAACAATACTGCAGATAACCTGATAAACGTCCTCAACTTTTGACTGCCATATTCATAGTAATATAGAAATGAGAGGGATAGAGAATTCTCACATGAGATGGTTGAGGAGGGCAGTCCTGTTGGAAGGCAGTGCCAAGAGACTTGCCTTGATGCTATCTCTCATAGCAACCCTGATGTTTTTATGTAAAATAATGTACATACCTTTAAAAAACAGCAAACACTTTTATAAAATTTGCACACGATTGAGGCAGTTTCAATTATTCATGCAAATGGGTTTCACTATTATTACTTGCATCTGGAAATGTTTTTGTTGACATAGGTGGTGATTTGGGGAAGCTAAACCATCTCCTAAGTCCTCCTCAAGACCCCCTCCCCCGCCCCCAGCAAGCATAAAACACTGGATCTGTGGGTTGCTAGCTTAAAGGACAGTTTTGTTCATTGGTCAGAGCCCAAGGTCTCCAGCACCCACATTGTGTGACTGAAGAGGAAGCGTGGGGGTGGAGGAGAATCAGCCTGTCTCAGTTGGTGGGAGGTAAAAAGGGTCAGTCGACTCTTAAAGCAGGGGAGAAGATATATAGCTTTTAATGCAAAATGAAGATCCAGAAAATTATAGTGAACCTATTAAGGGTTCAGTATTGAAAGTGACTGAGTTACTGTGAAGTACTCATATTGACTCTCTTATGTTCCACAAAAGACATAAATTTCATTATTTTAGACACACAAAGATTAATAATCAGCTTGATTTGGAACGAAGTTTAAAATGGAATATATAATAATATATATTATTATAAATAATATTATAATTTGGCAGGGAGCCTGGCTGACTCAGTTCATAGAGTGCTAGACTCTTGATCTCAGGGTTATGATCTCATAACCATGAGAACTCCACATTGGGATAGAGATTACATAGAAAAATAACTTCTTTAAAAAATTATATAATTTGTCTTTTAGAATAAAATCCAAAATAGACTAAAATGAAGCAATTTCATTAAATAACTGATTAATAATACCTTCAACAAACACTTAAATCTTTGTAAGAGGTCATTGAGCTGACTCTTGGGATGGTTTCCTTCTTTATTACACTTAAGATCTGCGGGTATGTTGGGGGCTT
Source organism: Mustela nigripes (assembly GCF_022355385.1). Taxonomy (NCBI): domain Eukaryota; kingdom Metazoa; phylum Chordata; class Mammalia; order Carnivora; family Mustelidae; genus Mustela; species Mustela nigripes. The sequence continues at coordinate 63,168,577 of NC_081565.1, read as the reverse complement.
CTGCCAAAGGTAGTCAGTACCTTTTGTATCTATGGAAACTTTCTGATGTGGCGAACATTAGTACAATGTTAATTTAGTATAATGTTACTTTAAACTAGTAAACTACAATTCTTATTCAAATTTTACCATTGTGTGCTGCCTAGCTGGCTTGTTCAGTAGAGCATGTGGCTCTTGATCTCAGGGTCATGAGCTTGAGCCCCACATTGGGGATAGAGATTACTTATATAAATAAACTTGAAAATTTTTTCACCAATTTTTTCAGTAATGCCTTTTTTTTTCTTCCAAGATCCTACCTGGGATCTCACAGAACATTAAGTTTTCATTCATCCTTACTTCCCTCCAACCAATAATAGTTCCTTAGTATTCCTTTTTCTTTCATGATCTTGACAGTTTGAAAAAGAATTGATTAGTTATTTAGTTGGACATCCCTCAACTTGGATTTGTGACTGGCTTCTTTCACTTAGCATGTTAAATGTTTATCTGTGTTGTAGTGTAACTCAGTAGTTTGTTCCTTTTTATGGCTGAGTAATAGTCTATTCCAAGGCTATATTGTGTGTGTATTTATATATACACATCAATTTTTTGTTTATCCATTCATCAATTCAAAGACATTTGGGTTGTTTCCATTTTTTGACTATTATGAAGAGTGGCACTATGAACATTTATGTAAAAGTTTTTATTTGGATATATTTTTTATTTCTTTTGGATAATACCTAGAATTGGAATTGCTGGGTCATATGGCAACTATATGTTTTACTTTTTAAAGAACTGCTAAATTGTTTTCTAAAGCTACACTTCCATTTTACATTCCCACCAGCAGTGTATGAAGATTACAATTTTTTCAGCAACACTTGCTTTTATCTGTCTTTTTCATTATGAGCATCATGTCCCATAATTTTTTGAGAGTTCTATATATTTTAAAATATTATTCTCTTGTCTGTGGTGTATTTTCTGAATATTTTCTCCCTGGTTGTCAATTGTCTTTTGACTTGATTCATGGAATTTTTGTTGAACAAATTTATTAGAAATTTCATTTTTACCTTAGTGATTTGAGATGTCACTTTTGTTACAAACTGTTTCCATATGTACTTGGGTCTAATTCTAAATTTCTGTTGTATTCCACTGATGCACTTGCACATTCATGCACCAGTACCACACTATTTTGATTATAATGACTTTTATGTATTAATACCTAGTAAAGCTGGCCCAAACAGCTTTTCTTTTTCAGTGTTTTATTGGCTATACCTGTGTTTTTGCTTTTCTATATGAGCTTTAGTATCAACTTGTCTGACTGTATAAAATGGTTTACTAATAGTTTTCTTGGAACTGCATTAACTCTACTAATTAACTTAGGGAGAGCTTACATTTTTGAAATGTTCAGTCATTCTATCCAGGAACAGGAGATACCTTTCTATTTGTTCAAGCCTATTTATTTATCTCTGGCCCATAGGAGCCCAGAGTTTGGGTTCCCACTTCTTAGGGCTCCCTTCAGTGGTGCTTTAAGGTTTTTCTCATATAGCTCTCACACATTTGTTGTTAAATTTAATTCTAAGTACTTTATCTTGTTTTTTGCTATAGTAAACAGTGTTGTCTCTAACATTGCCTTCTGTTTATTGTATGTGTATCTAAAGGCTATTGATTTCTATATGTTAATGTTATATCCTACTACTTCACTGAATTCTTTTATTGTTTATCTTAAATTTATCATTGGTTTTTCTGGGGTATGCAGGTATAGTATCATATCATCTGCAAATATAAATAGTTTTACTTCTTCTTTACCCATTCTAATGCCTCTAGTTGATTTCTCATATCTAATTGTATTGGCTAATACCTTACTACAATGTTAGACAGTAGTAGGTAGTGTGCATTCTTGTCTTGTTTCCAGCCCTAAAAGCATTGCTGGTAGCATTTGGCCACTAAGTCAGAAATTATCTTTAGGAGCAGGTGTTCATGTGTGTGTGTGTGTGTGTGTTAAGAAAGTATTTTTTAATGAAAATACTAGTTCAAAAGGATACACACAGGCAATGTTTTTTTATAGAAGCATTATCTATAATAGCCAAATTATGGAAATAGCCCGTGTCCATCAACTGATGAATGGATAAAGAAAATACGATATATAGAGTGCAGGCAAGATGGCGGAGGAGTGGGGGACTGAAATGTCATCACGTCCCAGGAGTTCAGCAAGATGGTTATCAAACCATTCCAAACACCTACAAATAAACAGGAGATAGAAGAAGAGCAGCGATTCTAGGAACAGAAAATCAACCACTTTCTGGGAGGTATGATGTGAGGAGAAGTGAATCCGAAGAGATGGGCAGTTGGACTGCAGGGGGAGGGACCGGCTGCTGGCAAGTGGAGGAGCAGCAGAGCACAAAATCTGAACATTTAGAAGTCTGCTCCACTGAAGGACAGCGCTCCAGAGGCTAAGCGAGGGTGGAGCCCTCACAGGGACAGTGTGGTCTCAGGACCAATGGGGGTCACAGGAAGATCGGGGGTGTCTGAGTGTGGCAGAGCTCCCCAGCGTCAGAGCGGGGAAGCCAGCTGCGGAGACAGAGTCAAGGTGTGAGCTCTCAGCTTGGGGTTACCTTAACCAAGGCACAGTCAGGCCACTGCTCTTCCAGCAGGGAAACCACAAGTGGCAGATCCGGAGAGAACCACCCCCCCCTCAATTCCTCCTCTGGGGGGAGCAGTGGGAGTGCACAGCAGGAGTCTGCTGGGTTTGGAGACTCCAAACAGGGCTGTGCGCCAGAGATAGAAACACTGGGTCACAGGTTGGGTGACTCAGAGTGCAGCCAGAGACCAGGGAGATGGGAGGGATTGACTGCTTTTCTCTGAGGGAGCCCTAAGAAGTGGGAACCCAAACTCTGGGCTCCTATGGGCCAGAGATTGGAAGGCCACCATTTTCATTTCTGTTCTCCAGAGCTCTATGGCAAGCTTTCAGGGAACAAAAGCTCCCAAATTGGAGCAGATTACTTAGACCAGCCCCTGGCAAGGGTGGTGCAATTCCGCATCAGGCAAAGACATTTGAGAATCACTACAACAGGCCCTTCCCCCAGAAGATCACCAAGAACGTCCAGCCAAGACCAAGTTCACAAATCATTGAGAGCAGTGGAACTCCAGAGCTAGTGGAAAGCAATGCATGGAATTCATGGCTTTTCCCCCATGATCCTTTAGTCTTGCAAAGTTAAATTTTCTTAATTTTATTTTTTTCTTTTTCTATCTTTTTAAACTTTTCCTCTTTCTTATTTTAATATTTTTACTTATTTTTCTTTAATTTCTTAAAAGATTTTACTTATTTTTTTGACAGACAGAGATCACAAGTAGGCAGAGAGGCAGGCAGAGAGGAGGAAGCAGGCTCCCTGCTGAGCAGAGACCCTGATGCGGGGCTCGATCCCAGGACCCTGAGATCATGACCTGAGCCGAAGGCAGAGGCTTCGCCTGAGCCACCCAGGCGCCCCTTCTTTTAATGTTTTTAAGCTAGTTTATCTTAACACCACCTTTTAAAAAAAGTTTTTTTTTTAATCTTTATTGTTATAGTCATATTTTATCCCCTTCATTGTATTTAACCTTATTTTTTGTATAAATATAGTTTCCTTTTCTTTAAAATTTTGGGATACAATTTCTTCTAATAGATCAAAATATACACTAAATCTAGTACATGGCTTTGTTCTAGTCTCCAGCCTGATCACATTCTCTCTACTTTTCTTTTCTTTTTCCAACAAACTTATCTTATCACTTCCTTTTTTAGAATTTTTTTAAATTTTCATCTTTACAATCATATTCTATCCCTTCACTGTGTTTACCCTTATTTTGTATGTGTGTGTGTGTATATATATATATATATATATATATATATATATATATATTTTCTTCCTTTAAAATTTTAGGAGGTAGTTTCTTCTAAGACACCAGAATACACCCAAAATCAACCAACTGGGTGGCTCTGTTCTATTCACTAGTCTGATACACACACACACACACACACACACACACACACATAATTTTTATTTATCCCCCCCCCCCCCGGTTTTGGGTCTTTTCTGATTTGGCATACATTTTTCTGGGGTCTTTGCAACCCTTTTAGTATTTTATTCTCTCGTTCATATATCCTTAACTGGATAAAATGACAAGGCAGAAAACCTCACTATAAAAAAAAGAATGAGAGGCACTACTGATGGCTAGGATAGTCAATATGGACATTGGTAATATGTCAGAACTAGAGTTCAGAATGACAATTATCAAGGTGCTAGCTGGGCTCCAAAAAGGTATGGAAGATATTAGAGAAACCTTTTCTGGAGAAATAAAAGAACTAAAATCTAATCTAACCAAGTTGAAATTTAAAAAGCTATTAATGAGGTGCAATAGAAAATGGAGGGTGTTACTGCTAGGATAAATGAGGCAGAAGAGAGAATTAGTGATATAGAAGACCAAATGACAGACAATAAAGAAGCTGAGGAAAAGAGAGACAAAAAACTACTGGACCACAAGGGGAGAATTTGAGAGATAAATGATACCATAAGACGAAACAATATTAGAATAATTGGGATCCCAGAAGAAGAGAGAGAGGTGAGAAGGTATATTGGAGTAGTAGAGAATTTCCCTAATATGTCAAAGGGAACAAGCATCAAAATCCAGGAGGCACAGAAAACCCCCCTCAAAATCAATAAGAATAGGTCCACACCCTGTCATCTAATAGTAAAACTTACACATCTTAGTGACAAAGAGAAAATCCTGAAAGCAGTTCAGGACAAGAAGTCTGTAACATACAATGGTAGAAATTTTAGATTGGCAGCAGACATAACCACAGAGACCTGGCCGACCAGAAGGAATTGGCATGATATATTCAGAGCACTAAATGAGGAAAAACATGAAGCCAATAATACTATATCCAGCTAGGCTGTCATTGAAAAGAGAAGGAGAGATAAAAAAGCTTCCAGGACAAACAAACATTATAAGAATTGGCAAACACCAAACCAGCCCTACAGGAAATATTGAAAGGGGTCCTCTAAGCAAAGAGACAGCCTAAAAGTAGTAGACCAGAAAGGAACAGAGACAATATACAGTAACAGTCACCTTACAGGCAATACAATGGCACTAAATTCATATCTTTCAATAGTGACCCTGAATGTAAATGGGCTAAATGCCCCAATCAAAGACACAGGGTATCATAATGGATAAAAAAAACAAGACCCACCAATATGCTGTCTGCAAGAAACTCATTTTAGAAACAAAGACATCTCCAGATTTAAAGTGAGGGGGTGGAAAACAATTTACCATGCTAAAGGACAGCAAAAGAAAGTTGGGGTAGCAATCCTTATATCAGACAAATTAGATTTTAATCCTTATATCAGACAAATTAGATTTTAACTATAATAAGAGATGAGGAGGGACACTATATCATCTTAAAGGGTCTGTCCAACAAGAAGATCTAACAATTTTTACTATCTATGCCCCTAAATTGGGAGCAGCCATCTGTATAAATCAATTAATAACAAAATCAAAGAAATACTTCAGCAATAATACAATAATAGTAGGGGACTTTAACACCCTCCTCACTGAAATAGATCATCCAAGCCAAAGATCTACAAGGAAATAAAGGCCTTAAATGACACACTGGACAAGATGGACATCACAGATATATTCAGAACATTCCATCCCAAAGCAACAGAACAGACAATCTTCTCTAGTGCACATGGAACATTCTCCAGAATAGACACATCCTGGGTCACAAATCAGGTCTCAACTGGTACCAAAAGACTGGAATCACTCCCTGCATATTTTCAGATCACAATGCTCTGAATCTAGAACTCAATCACAGGAGGAAAGTTGAAAAGAACTCAAATACATGCAGGCTAAAGAGCATCCTACTAAAGAATGAATGGGTCAACCAGGAAATTAAAAAAGAATTGAAAAAATTCATGGAAACAAATGAAAATCAAAACACATCTCTTCAAAATCTTTGGGACACAGCGAAGGCACTCCTGAGAGGAAAGTGTATAGTGATACAAGCTTTTCTCAAGAAACAAGAAAGGTCTCAAGTACACAACATAACCCTACACCTAAAGGAGATGGAGAAAGAACAGCAAAGAAAGCCTAAACCCAGCAGGAGAAGAGAAATCATAAAGATCAGATCAATGAAATAGAAACCATACCAAACCAAACAAAACAAAAAACAGTAGAACAAATCAACGAAACCAGGAACTGGTTCTTTGAAAGAATTAATAAGATTTATAAATCCCTGGCCAGACTTATCAAAAAGAAAAGAGAAAGGACCCAAATTAATAAAATCATGAATGAAAGAGAAATCACAACCAACACCAAAGAAATACAAACAATTATAAGAACATAATTATGAGCAACTGTACACCAGCAAATTTGACAATCTGGAAGAAATGGATGCATTCCTAGAGACATATAAACTACCAAAACTGAACCAGGAAGAAAAAGAAAACCTGAACAGACCCATAACCAGTAAGGAGATTGAAGCAGTCATCAAGAATCTCCCAACAAACAAGAGCCCAGGCCAGATGGCTTCCTGGGGAATTCTACCAAACATTTAGAGAAGAATTAATACCTATTCTCCTGAAACTGTTCCAAAAAATAGAAATGGAAGGAGAACTTCCAAACTCATTTCACGAGGCCAGCATTACCTTGATCCTAAAACCAGACAAAGATCCCATCAAAAAGGAGAATTACAGACCAATAAATATCCTTGATGAACACAATGCAAAAACTCTCATGAGAATACTAGCCAAAAGGATCCAACAGTACATTAAAAGGATGATTCACCACGACAAAGTGGGATTTATTCCAGGGCTACAAGGTTGGTTCAACATCTGCAAATCAGTCAATGTGATACAATACATTAAAAAAAGAAAGAACAAGAACTATATGATATCTCAATAGATGCTGAAAAAGCATTTGGCAAAGTACAGCATTCTTTCTTAATCAAAACTCTTCAAAGCATAGGGATAGAGAGTACATATTTCAATATCATCAAAGCCATCTATGAAAAACTCACACCAAATATCATTCTCAATGGAGGAAAAACTGAGAGGGCAAGGACATCCACAACCGTCACTGCTATTCAGCATAGTACTAGAAATCCTAGCCTCAGCAATCAGACTACAAAAAGAAGTAAGAGGCATCTACACTGGCAATGAAGAAGTCAAACTCTCACTCTTTGCAGATGATATGATACTTTATGTGGAAAACCCAAAGACTCCACTCCAAAACTTCTAGAACTCACACAGGCTCTTATAGGAATTCAGTAAAGTGTCAGGATATAAAATCAATGTACAGAAATCAGTTGCATTTCTATATACCAATAACAAGACAGAAGAAAGAGAAATTAAGGAGTTAATCCCATTTACAATTGCACCCAAAACCATAAGATACCTAGGAATAAACCTAATCAAGGAGGTACAGAATCTGTACTCAGAAAATTATAAAGGATTCATGAAAGAAATTGAGGAAGACACAAAGAAATGGAAAAATGTTCCATGCTCCTGGATTGGAAGAACAAATATTGTGAAAATGTCTATGCTACCTAAAGCAATCAACACATTTAATGCAACCCCTATCAAAATACCATCCATTTTTTTCAAAGAAATTGAACAAATAATCCTGAAGTTTATACGGAACCAGAAAAGACCTCGAATGGCCAGAGGAATGTTGAAAGAAAGCCAAAGTTGGTGGCATCACAATTCCAGACTTTAAGCTCTATTACAAAGCTGTAATCATCAAGACAGTATGATACTGGCACAAAAACAGACAATAGATCAATGGAACAGAATAGAGAGCCCAGAAATAGACCCTCAACTCTATAGTCAACTAAACTTCGACAAAGCAGGAAAGAATGTCCAATGGAAAAAAGACAGTCTCTTCAACAAATGGTGTTAGGAAAATTGGACAGCCACATGCAGAAGAATGAAACTGGACCACTTCCTTACACCACACACAAAAAATAGACTCAAAATGGTTGAAAGACCTCAATGCAAGACAGGAATCCATCAAAATCCTTGAGGAGAACACAGGCAGCATACCCTTCTACCTCAGCCACAGCAACTTCTTTCTAAAAACATCACCAAAGTCAAGGGAAGCAAGGGCAAAAATGAGCTACTGGGACTTCATCAAGATCAAAACTTTTGCACAGCAAAGAAAACAGTCAACAAAACCAAAAGACAACTGACAGAATGGGAGAAGATATTTGCAAATGACATATCAGATAAAAGGCTACTATCCAAAATCTATAAAGAACTTATCAAACTCAATACCCAAAGAACAAATAATCCAATCAAGAAATGGGCAAATGACATGAACAGACATTTCTGCAAAGAAGACATCCGATGGGCAGCAGACACATGAAAGAGTGCTCAACATCACTCAGCATCAGGGAAATACAAATCAAAACCACAATGAGACATCATCTCACACCAGTCAGAATGGCTAAAATTAACAAGTCGGGAAACTACAGATGTTGGCAAGGATGCAGAGAAAGGGGAACCCTCCTACACTGTTGGTGGGAATTCAAGCTTGTGCAGCCACTCTGGAAAACAGCATGGAGGTTCCTCAAAAAGTTGAAAATAGATCTACCCTATAACCCAGCAATCGCACTACTGGGTATTTACCCTAAAGATATGAATGTACTGATCTGAAGGGGCATTGCACCCCAATGTTTATAGCAGCAATGTCCATAATAGCCAAACTATGGAAAGAACCTAAATGTCCATCAACAGATAAATGGATAAAGATGATGTTGTATATATACAATAGAATACTATGCAGCCATCAAAAGAAATGAAATCTTGCCATTTGCAATGATGTGGGTGGAATTAGATGGTATTATGCTAAGCAAAATAAGTTAAGCAGAGAAAGACAACTATCATATGATCTCTCTGATATGAGGAATTTGAGAGGCAGGGTGGGGAATTTGGGGAGTAGGAAAGGAAAAAATGAAACAAGATGGGATCTGGAGGGAGACAAACCTTAATCTCACAAAAAATTGAGGGTTTCTGGGGGGAGGTGGAATAGGGAGAGGGTTGTTGGGTTGTGGACATTGGGGAGCATTTGTGATATGGTGAGTATGGTGAGCAATGTGTAAACCTGACGATTCACAGACCTGTTCCCCTGGGGCAAATAATACAGTATATGTCAATTAAAAAATGATATATATTAAAATGGAATATTATTGAGCCATCAAAAAGAATGAAGTCTTATCATTGCGGTGACATGGATAGAGCTAGAGAGTATTGTGCTAAAAGAAATAAATCAGTCAGAGAATGACAAATACCATATGATTTCATTCAGCTGTGGAATTTAAAACACAAAACAAAATGAGCAAAGAGAAGAAAGAGAGAGAGGCATACCAAGAGACAAACTCTTAAGTTTAGAAAACAAACTGATGGTTACCAGAAGGGAGATGGGTGAGAGGATGGGTTAAATGGATGATGGGAATTAAGGAGGGCCCTTGTGGTGAGCACTGGGAAGTGTTGACTCACTGTTTTGTACACCTGAAACTAATATTTCCTTGTATGTTAACTAATGGGAATTTAAATAAAAATATCTTTAAAAATATTTTTTAATTCCTATATTCCTATATCCCTATCTTCCCATATAACTGCTTTTATGATGAATAGGTATTAATTTATTAAAGGCCTTCTCAACTTCTATAGAGATATGACCTTTTTCTTAGATTTGTTATTAAGGTATGGTATTAATTACTTTCTAAATATTAAACCAGATTTGTATTTCTGGAATAAATCCCACTTGGTCCCAGTGTTTTATTTTCTTAATGTGGCATAGAACTTTTTTTATGAAATATTTTAATTAAAATTTTTGTATCAATATTCATTAATTATATTGGTCAATAGTTTTCTTTCTCTGTACTGTATCTAGTTTAGATATCAGTATTAGGTTTGTTTCATAAAAGAAATTAGAATGTTTTCTTTCCTTTTTAATGTCCTATATTAAAGGTTTGGTAGAATTTTCTGGTGAAATCATCTGGGTCTGGCACTTTTTCTTAGAGGTGGTTACTTAATAATTTTTTTGTCTTTTCTGTGGAAATCAGTCTTTTTAAATTTCCTAATTCTAATGTGTTCATTTTTGCCAATCTGAATTTCCCTGGGAAATTATCAATGTTTTAACCATTTGTATAGAAATCTTGTATGATTTTATCTTTTTCTTGTCTCAATGGTTATTTTCCCCTTATTGATATTCATTTAAAGTGTTTTATTTTATTATTATTACTTGTTTATTTATCAGAGAGAGAGCACGAATAGGCAGAGAGGCAGGCAGAAGGAGAGAAAGAAGCATGCTCCCCAATGTAGCAGGAAGCATGATGTGGGACTTGATCCCAGGATCCTGGGATCACGACCTGAGCTGAGGGCAGACACTCAACTGACTGAGCCACCCAGGAATCCCTAAAGTGTGTTTTAAAAGAAACCCAATATGGAGCACTTGTGTGGCTCAGTAAGCTAAGTGTCTGACTCTTGATTTCAGCTCTGGTCATGATCTCAGGGTCAGGGGATCAAGCCAGCATTGGGCTCTGTGCTCAGTACAGAGTGCGCTTGAGATTCTCGCCCTCTGTCACTCTTCCTACTCAAGCTCCACCCCTTCAAATAAATAAACAATAAATTAATTAATTAAAATATTTTTTTAAACTAACTAAATTAATAGGTAAATAAAAGAAACACAATATGATGGATGAAGGAATGAAAGGATGCTTTTTTCTTCTTGGAGCATTTCTATATTGCATTTCTTCTCCAGTGGAAATATTCATGCACTACTTATATAATTTTAAAAAGATTTTATTTATTTATTTCAGAGAGAGAGCATGACCAGGAGGAGGGGCTGAGGAACTGGGAAAGAGAGAGAATCCACAAGCAAACTCCTCACTGAGCATGGACCTAGATGTGGAACTTGATCCCAGGACGCTGAGATCATGACCTGAGCTGAAATCAAGAGTCAGCCACTCAATTGACTGAGCCACCCAGTAATTATATTACTCATATAATTTTTTAAAAATCAATATGAACAGAAGAATAAAGCCCAAAAGAACACACACACACACACACACACACACACACACACACACACAGGGTTGGACTCAAACTGATAAGGGGCTTAAGGCTCAATTAGCCACCCTTGATATAAATTAACATGTCAAGATACAATGTGAATCAGCAATGATTTTAAAGGTTACATTTGTATCTGAGACATATTTTGGAGATGAATGTATTATTAGTCAGATGAGCAAATTTTCAAGGTGCATGCTATCACCCAGCCCTCTAACTAAACGGAAAGCCTGTGAGCTTAGATGTAGACTTCTCCTGCAGCTCTAGCACAGTCCCCCAGTTACACCAGGTGCTTTTATTAAAAGTTGATGACTGAGGAGTGCCTGGGGGGCTCAGTCAGTTAAGCATCTGACTCTTTATTTCAGCTCAGGTCTTCATCCCCCGGTCGTGAGTTCAAGCTCTGTATCAGATTTTGCACTGTCCATGGAGCCTACTTTAAAAAAAAAAATAGTTGATGATGGATTATCACTTTGGCATACTTATAACACCTTATGTTTTCATGATGCTTTTCAGGTGTTCAAAGCACTTCTATATATTTTCTCATTTCACCCTCACAATACCAAGTTAGGTAGACTTGGCAGGGTACCTGCATTTCACAAGTGAAGAAAAGAGTCTCAAAGAGGTTAAATGGTTTTACTGAGGCCATCTGGCTGACATGGGATGGGTTGGAACTGGCACAAAGTCCCCTCCTCTTCCCTTTTATGCTATGGTGCTTACTGCAGCCTGGTTTCTCCTGTCCTAGGAGACATACCTAATGGTATGTCCCATCACAATGTTTGCTAAATGATAATGTCAATAGCAGAGATGTCATATAGGCAAGACAGTTTAGAGATTGCACTTTTAAATGCTCACTCAGCCTTAAGAGGGTAATTACATAATGATTTAGGAAACCCAGCCACTTAAAAAAAACTTACTATAATGGTGAAATTATCTGTGATGCTAAGCCAAAGAATCGAGTACACTGCATTTCTTAGCAGTTCTATTTAGCTGCAAGTAGAGTTTTTAGACATTCTACACCCATTCATTCAACAAATATTTATTGAGTGCCAAGTACATGCCAATCACTTTTTTTCAGCACTGAGGATACGGCAATGAACAAAACAAAATCTATGTTCTCAGAGCTCACATTCTAGTGGAGGGAGACAGACAACAAACAAATCAATGGAAATTGATATGGACAATGCTATGGAGGAAGAAATGGAGCTTTTCATGGGCTGGCCAGTGAAGGTCTTTCTGATAAGGAGACATCTGAGCAGGACACAAAAGAATTTTAGGAAGTGAGCCATATTCCCTCCAAGCAGAGGTCCTGGGGCAGGAGAGAAAATTCTCTCTGTCATTCTTAAAAGTATAGAAGAGGAACTACTTCATGCCCAAATGATCCATAGAGAGCCACCAAAGCTACACTTTCCCCCAAGACTGGTGACTGTTGTCTTCGATTTATGTGGTTGCTTTTATTTAAAATAACTTTCTAATAAATAGTAAAACCTACTTTGTCTCTGCTGCCTTAGTAATAGCAAGTATCTTTTTTTAATTTTTAAATTAACATATAATGTATTATTTGTTTTGGGGGTATAGGTGTGTGATTCATCAGTCTTACACAATACACAGAGCTCACCATAGCATATACCCTGTCCATCACCCAGCCACCCATCCCTCCCACCCCTCTTCACTCCAGCAACCTTCAGTTTCCTGAGATTAAGAACCTCTTGTGGTTTGTCTTCCTCTCTGGTTTCATCTTGTTTCACTTTTCCTCTCTTCCCCCATGATTCTATGCCTTGTTTCTCAAATTCTATATATCAGTGAGATCATGTGATAATTGTCTTTCTCTGATTGACTTATTTCGCTTAGCAAATGGCAAGATTTCATTTTTTGATGGCTGCATAATATTCATGTGTGTGTGTGTGTGTGTGTGTGCAAGCCTGTGTCTGTGTCTGTGTGTGTATACACCACATCTTCTTTTTCCATTCATCTGCAGATGGACATCTAGATTCTTTCCATAGTTTGGCTATTATGGACATTGCTGCTATAAACATTGGGGTGCATGTGTTTATTTTTATTTTTCTTTATTTTATTTATTTATTTGTTTTTAGAGAGAGAGTAAAGCTGGCAACAGGCATAGAGAGAGGGTGAGAGGGAATCCCAAGCAGGCTCCATGTCCAGTGAGGAGCTCACAGTGGGGCTCAATCCCACAACTCTTGAGATCATGACCTGAACCAAAATCAAGAGTCAGATGCTGGGTGCCTGGGTGGCTCAGTGGGTTAAGCCTCTGCCTTCGGCTCAGGTCATGATCTCAGGGTCCTGGGATGGAGTCCCGCATGGGGCTCTCTGCTCAGCAGGGAGCCTGCTTCCCTCTCTCTCTCTCTCTGCCTGCCTCTCCATCTACTTGTGATTTCTCTCTGTCAAATAAATAAATAAAATCTTTAAGAGTCAGATGCCTAACTGATTGAGCCATCCAGGCGCCCCATTAACAAACATTTTTTTAAAAAGAAAATACTGAGCAGCACTTGGGTGGCTCGGTAAGTCAAGTGTCTGCCTTTTACTCAGGTCATGATCTCAGGGTCCTGCTCAATAGAGTCTGCTTCTCCCTCACCCTCTGTGTTTCTCTCTCTCTCTCTTGCTCACTCTCTCAAATAAATGAATAAAATCTAAAAAAAAAAAAAAAGAAAAGAAAAGAAAATACTGAATATTTTATTTCTTCATTTATTTTTACCTTCCTAGCTTCACCACGTAGACACTATCTTTTGTCTTTTTTTTTTAAAAAGTAATTTGTTTTTTTATCTAAAGGACTAAAGCTACTTATAGCATGGGGCTCTTGAAAAATTTAGTTGGCTAGGGAAAACAGTCAGAAGAGATGCACTTTTCACTGGGCATTTGATAAGCTAAATTGTCCTTCGTGTTACAGAAACCACACTTCCTACTCAGAATGTCTGTTTGCTTTCCTCATATATTTTTTTTTATACTATGGAAATATCCAGGATATTTAATGCTTTGTGTTCTAGACCTCACAGTCTAATGACCTCCAAACCCAAACCTCAGTGACTTCAAACAGCAGCCATATTATTTAACCTTGTGATTCTGTGGGTTAACCTAACTCAACTGGGCAATTCTGCTGGTCCTCTTGGTGTTTCTCCAGCAGTTGCCTCACATGGTAGGGGAGGTTATAGTCATCTGGAAGCTTGCCAGTGATGCAGGGATAGCTGAGTCTTTCTCCTTCCCACAGACAGTGTTGGGCTTCTCTCTATTTGGGCTTTCCACATGGCTGCTTGGCCTTCCTCACAACATGACAGGTAGGTTCCAGAAGGCAATGGAAGCTGTCATTCCTTCTGAAGGCTGGGCCCAGAACTGACCCAGCATGATCTCCACTACATTCTATTAGTCAGCAGATTGACAGCCAGTCCAGATTTAATGAAGGCGAGGATTGCACAAGTACACAAGTAGCATGGGATTGTAGTGCATTGAGATCCATCTTTAGGGACCTTCCCACCCCACATCATTGTTAGGTGTGCTTACTTTGGTTACATAACCAAACAGAAAGTCTCTAACACATGGTGGTAAAAATTATTATACACAGAAAAAGCAATGACCAATACTTTCTGGCAGGGAAAAGAATGACACAGTTAATACATCTATATCATTTTAATGGCCACAATATATTCTATTGTGTGCTGATGCTTTATATATAAGTCTGAGTCCAATAAAAAAAACAGGAGCACACAGTCATTTAAATAGGAGACTAAATATAGAGAATTAAGCTGTGATGGAGAGTAACTTTATAAAGAGCAAAAAAAAACAAACAAACAAAAGAATGAGACCTTGCCATTTGCAAAAACATGGATGGACATAGGGCAAACCTGGTCTAAAATTCTTTCCTTTTTGGAACCTTTCCCAATTAATTCCCCTTAACGTTGTGTTATGGTGTTAAATTCATTGAAGGTTATATGACCAGGGACTTTTCATTGGAGGAGATGGTCTGAGCCCATGCTGGTGCAGGATTTCTGTCCTTCCTTGGGGGGTAGGCTCTTCTTCATTGTAAGCTGCTTTACCAGGCTGAGCACCTCAAACATACCAGCAGCTAGATAAGGCTAAGCTATGTCAGCAACAAAGGACAACCAGGTTTCCATGAGATGATCCTGATGGATCCAGCTGCTGGTTTTGTATTTTTGCTTTAGCTGGGTGCTTCTCAAATTTTCTGTGCACAGACATCTTTTAGCGTCGTTGTAAAGTGCAGATTCTGATTCAGTAGCTCTGAGGTAGACTTGAGATTGTGCGTTTCTAACAAGTTCCTGAGTTTCTAACAAGATGTGCTGGTGCGGGTCCATAGACCATCCATAGAGAGGGAAAACTTAGCTTATTTTTAAATACATTTTTGAAATACAATTTAAGCAGAAAAGCAGCCCTTTTTCAACATCTTAGTCAACTCAACCTTAGCATGGACACAATACAGCTTTCACCCCACAAAATGATAGTGGGGGGGTTCCCTAAGTAAACCATTTCTCCCACTAGAGCCTCTCCGGATACTCCGCCACATAATTTCTATTGGTGATATAATTATGGATCTCCGCTCAGCTCCTCTTTAGGGATTATGGGCACATAATGTCTGCCCTCTGCTCAGATAGCTTCTTAAGAAGAGAAACCATGTTCTGCTCATACATCAGCATTTAGCTCACTACTTAGTGGGAAAGCATAATGATTAGAAGTGCCAGACAGCCTGCGTTCATATCCCAAATCATATCCCACTTACTGAGGCACTTCTCTTACTATAAGATGGGGGCAGTAGAAGCATCTACCTCTTCAGGTTGTTGTAAGGGTTAAACGAACAGAACTAGAATGAAGGCCAGCACCTAGCAAACATTACATAAAATTCTATGATTATTAGTGAATGTGTAGAATAACGAATCTTTCAGAAACAGTATCACATCCATTAGATCATGTAGCACATGTTAATTCATTTTCACACATTAATTAATTTGTTCCATTTTTATTTTAAACACGTGCAAAATTATTTGGCAGGAGCATGGGCATACAAACCAGAAACTCATTCATTCACACGACAAATATTTCCTGAATGAAGGGCACCTCTCCAGGTGCTGAAGATGAGGCCAGAAAGAAGGGATATGGAAATGAGATAGAAATAGTTTCTGGCCTTACGGAGGAGATAGAAGAAGAAAGAATTATAATGCAGGGCACAGGAGTCCAATGCTACAAGAGGCAATAACATGCTCATGCCAGTCATCACTGGTGGGGGATTCTGTGTATTTCCTGCCAGCATCTATTCTCATATGCAAATATTGGAAACCGTATTTTACTTGGGAACCATCCGCATTCACTCTGTCCCAGCATTTGGGGACTGACTACAATCAGACTCCAGCTTGGCCTGGTGACCCAAGGTTGGCTGATCAGAGAATTCAATACCCTTTACTATAGCCACCGGCTCAAAGGTGTTACACATGACCAAAGATAGGCCAGATTTTCAATTCTGGAATTCCTGAATAAATGTGGAACTAAAAAGGTCTGAATTCCAAATTATTTTATTTAGGTTTGATTAAAGTTTCAACCAAGGTCAAGATTTTAATAGTAGGAACATAGAATTAAATTCTGTTCTATTAGCACAGTGGTCTGAGGATAAAAACAACTGTGCTAGCCAGTAATCTCTCACCATAAGAAAAAAAGCGGGGGAGAATCTCAATGATACCAAATATTAGTAGGTTGGGTACAGCTCCTTTTTGGATTTAAATATTCTGTATCTGGTCACCATGAATGGACTTTGACTTGCAAAACATTCTCTTGCCACATCCTGATTATGATTGGTTTATGGTTCTACAACCCCTAACTTCAAGACTACATACTTGCTTTATTCATTTCCTGCGCGAAACCGAATTTAAATTCACTTACCAATCTTGTAACAACTAGATCAGGAACTATAACTTTAATGGACTCAACGGACACGAGAAATGTGAGATCCTCTTAGAGCTAAGAAAAACATTTTTGTTGTTCCATATATTATATAAGCAAGTAGAAACAATTATAAAATAATTTTTTTTTACCTTTTCAAATTTACTTCTTTGTTTTATTTCCCATTAACCATATGAGGAACATAGGACTGATAATAATCATCCTAATTTTATAGAGAAAAGGGAGGCAAAGGGGTATCAATAATTCACTGGCAAAACAGAGTATATAGAATGCAACTCATCGGTGATTCACAAAAATTCAAGCCCCTTAGAGCTTGACTGGATCCTGTGCCTTGGTCCTCATCTAAACATTTCTCCCTGCATATAACTAACAGTAATATGTTTTTAAACAATAACATGATTTTAAACTCTGACCTTTCTGTGAAATTCAACTCAATCTGGAATTGTAGTGTATTTTATTTTACTATTCCTAATGGAATTTGTATGTTAAGTAACCCAAGGTAATTAACGTTTTGTAAATAGTTAAATTTTACTGCATTTCCACTGATGCCAACAAATCACTACTAAGGAAAAGGTGGTGGGATTATTCAGCATCCACTCCCCACTGCTTTTTGGGTATGCTTTATTTTCTAGTATATGTGCTGCCAAAGCAAGCATGGTATGCTTTATTTTCTAAGTTATGGGTGTGTGTGTGTGTTGTGTTTTCTGTTTGGTAGTATAATTACTAAAGATGGTTTTTATATCTTGGATTATTAAAAACATCAGTCTATTAAACTGACCACATTAAACACAACGTTAAAATAATTCATGCTAATGTGGTAGGGTTGTATTTCAGGAATGCATTTAAGGATGCGATCTCCCAGCAGAACAAGTCTGAAAAAATGTGACATTGCTCAATCTGTTACACTCAGTAAATACTCTGGTCATCAAGAGCCCCAGAGGAAACGCATGGCCAGCTAAAACCAGCTAGAGGCTACTCATCTCTATTTCAGGGGTTCTAAATGTGTTCTTAAACCTGAAGCACCTGGGA
Organism: Mustela nigripes; assembly: GCF_022355385.1. Taxonomy (NCBI): domain Eukaryota; kingdom Metazoa; phylum Chordata; class Mammalia; order Carnivora; family Mustelidae; genus Mustela; species Mustela nigripes. Next base: position 63,150,560 of record NC_081565.1, on the reverse strand, counting down.
TTGGTTGACTTAAAACTGTTCTGGGCAGTTACGATTTGGAAATGAGGATGCAGCGCTCACAGGGCATGCCTTAAGAACTTGCTGTGGTTGACTATGTTGGAAAGGAAATGGGCCAGTGGGCTCTCTCCAGATGTCCAGTAGGAAGATGCCAGGCCCCCTCTCAAGTGGTAATGGTTTCTGGGTTGTTGCTTGGTGCTGGGCAGCTTAAAGATGCCAGGCACAACTCCGGCTTGAAGCAGTGCTTCTCAAAGTATGGTCTCTAGAGTGTGTGGTGATGGTGCATAAAGAATCCTTGGCCACCTCATAATAATGAGGTCTTATTATGACTATACCTAGTTTTAATTCTGATTTGAAATGGTGGTGATGGTACTAATAATGTTGACAATGACTTCTATTGAGTATTGACTTTGCACCAAGCATGGTGCTGAACACCTCCTAGGCATTATCGGTCCCAGTTTTCACAATAATCCCCTGAAGTAGGCATCATTATTTTTGCCATTTTACAGATGAGAAAACCGAGGCACAGAAATAAGGAATATTTCCAAGGTCACAAATGAATTAGTGCTAGAGCCAGGATTCAAATTATGGTCTAACAAAATATATGCTTTAAAAATTATGGCAAGATATACATAAAATTTACTACTGTAGCCTTTTTTTTTTTTTTTTTGCACATTGCAGTTACATTTATTCATGCCACAAAGGAAACAACATGTCTATAAGCATACAACAATGCTCCATGTTCCCATTTAATAGAGCGTGCTGAAATTTACAGTTAAACTGGCATTCCATCTGATGTGTATTCTCAAGTAAAACTGGTTTATGATGACCATGAGCAGGTGTGGGACTTGAAGCTTTCAAAGCTTTACTTCTTTTATCAGCACTCCTAATTTCATAAACAATGAAACCCATCAACCTCATTCCTACCCAAATCTCCTGGTAAACATGGGTATAGTAGGGCTTCATGGGGACCCAAACATCTTTAACAAGCACCTTGGCACAGGATCCCTGTCTCAGGCCACCCCAACCCACAGGGCCAATGACTCCAAAAGTTTACCCAGTACACTACAGTGTATTTGAGTTGTCCCCACCTTTTGGCTATTGTGAGTAGTACTGCTATGAATATTCACATACAAGTTTTTGTTTGAACACCTGCTCTCAATTCTTTTGGGTAAAAAGAATAAGCTTTTGATCATAAACCTCTGCTGACTCCAAAAAGATGACCAAATACCTTAAAATTTTCAGTCATTCAACACTTACTGAGGACCTACTGTACAACTACCTACAATGCTAAGCACTGGGAATATAAATTGCAATGACTAAGAATGCAGTGAATGACGGGCATCATCCCTGTCCTCCTTGGGAATGACAAAAAATTGAATTGAGTGAAATACATTCCTCGCAGCAGTCAGGGTTAAAAGTTCCTTTTCCACTTGCTATTAAAGGAAAACAAAAGCTGGTGATTACACACTTGAGCAAAATGCTTTGACTCAACTGACATAGAAAATATGAGATGCTTTTAAATCAATAGACAAATACAACCACAAGTAGATTAAACAATAATGTTGTTTATCATCTTACATAAAAAGTCTGAGGCAGGGAGTTTCCCAGTTATTCCAGTGGGATAACCAAGGAATTAGGTTTTCTCCATCCTTCTGCTCTGCCATTCTCATCTTCACAACAAGGGACTCTAGGTGTTATGTCCTCTTCACATAACAAGGAGCAAAGGACAGAGGTGGGAAATGGCAGATCCCTTCTCAATCCGTTTTTAGATATAAGAAAAATGTTCCCAGGAATCCTCCAGAATACTTCCCCTCAGAGAAGATTTGCACCAAGAGCCTTTTCCCATACTAATCACTGGCAGGAGAATGGAATTACAGCGCAGGATTTAAGATTAATCAAGTTGGAGGCTGGAAGGGCGCCCAGCTTCCCCTGGGCCACATGGCCACCTGATGCACTAACAAAATACAGGTTCTGGGAAAATAGAGGAAAAGGAAGGGCTGAGGGATAAGCAGCCAGGTGCCAGGAAGAACTTCCTGAAGGACTGTCCAGTTCAGAGTCCTCTCTCAGAGTTTGGAAACAAAACAAACAAGTGAAACAATACCTCAACATGTCCATGAATTCATGACTCTCATCAAAAAGGTCTCTTCCTGTGCTCTATTTGTTTCGAATGCACCACCATTCCAGCTGTAGAAGGCAGAAATAGAGGAGTCATCCTACCCTCTTCTTTTTCCTCAACACCCTTATCTAAAATAGCTCTTGAACCTACTGGTCTCTCCATCTCCACTGTCACTATTCTAATTCAAGTCACATGCATCAACTCTTCCCTGGAGTTCTGCAACAATCTTTTGCTTGGTCTCGTTGCATCCATTCTGACCTGCTTCCAGCCTAGTCCTTCACGTTGCTCCTGGGGGGTCTTTCGCCTTTTAGAATACATGTTTACGCTTAAAATTTGCTTCTCACTGCTCCCAGAATAAAGACCAAAGTAAGGGACTTCCCCCACTTCTTTGCAATTCAATTACGATGGTTTCCTTGAGTCTCAACGGGTTGTGCCGGGTTGTGCTCCATCCCACCTCACTACATCCGTACTCGCGGTGGCTCCTGCCCCTATTACCCTTCATCCTTCGTATCTCCGTTAAACCTTCACTTCCGAGGAAAAGTCTTTCTAGGACTCCTAATTAGGTCAGGTCCCTTAGCCTCGGGAGCGTCGCAAAGTCTGTGCCTTTCGTTTAGGGCACTTTTCTGTCTACAGACAGAGATCCACGAAAACACGGAGCTAATCTCTCTTACGACATAGTGTCTGGCACATAAGTATTCAACACATGGTTGAATGGCTAGATGAATATATAAACTTCAAAGAAGAGTGGCCCATAATGAATACAGACCCACTCCCAGAAAGAATACAAATAATGGCCGTGACCCACCCGCCCAGCCGAGCTGCGGAGACTAAGAGTCTTTTTGCTACTCCCAGTAGCTCCGCCCCTGGGGCCCCGCCCCTCTCTGCTGAGTCGGGGGGAGGGGCATAGAGGTCGCGTGACGTGACAGCAGCCCGCCGTTGATTGGCTTTCCAGGGATGCCGGCTAGGAAAGAGGGCGTGTCCGCATGCGCTGATTGGCTGTCAGGTGGCGCCTGGGCGGGCAGAGGCGGCGGCGGCGGCGCGGGGGCGGGCGCCGCGAGGGACGAGACCGGGCAGGGCAGGGAGGGCGGCAGCGGCGGGCAGGATGGGTTCTCGCCGCCGGCTTTGCTGAGACTCGCTCGCGTGGGCTGCCAGCGGCGGGCCCGCAGTGGCCGCGGGGCATGAAGGGCGCTCTGGGGAGCCCCGTGGCCGCGGCCGCCGCAAGCGCCGCGATGCAGGAGACTTTCGGCTGCGTCGTGGCCAACCGCTTCCACCAGCTGCTGGACGACGAGTCGGACCCGTTCGACATCCTGCGCGAGGCTGAGCACCGGCGCCAGCAGCAGCTGCAGCGCAAGAGGCGCGATGAGGCGGCGGCGGCCGGGAACCGCGGCGGCAGGAGTCCGGCCGGGGCCTCGGGCCACAGACCTGGCGCGGGCGGCGGCCGAAGGGAGTCCCAGAAGGAGCGCAAGAGCCTCCCAGCCCCCGGCGCGCAGCAGCAGGACAGCCCTGGGAGCGGCCCGCTGCCACCCGGTACGCGCGCCCCGCCCGGCACCTGGGCACCCCCGGGTAGGCGAGGTGGGCAGGAGGGGAAGGAGAATGGGGTCACGGAGGTCACCCCTCCTCCGCCACTTCTCGACCCCCCACTGCGAGACTGGGGTCAGGGGGTCCTGATCCAGAAACGGAAGGGGCCTCTGGGAAGACGTGGGTTAAGTTAAGGGTCCTTGTGGCAGGGGAAGGTAGGAAAGAGGACGGGGGGGGGGGGTCACTTCCCTTTTGGCCTTTCCCGGCCCCTTGTGGGGTTGAGGGGGAGTGTGGTCGTGGAGTACGGGTCTCAGCATCCTGGAACTGAGCCTTTACAAGTTGGGCAAAGTTGAGGGAACCTGCCGGGGGGTGTGTGTGGCGTGGATAACTGGGGTCGCTACCCCGCCGAGCTCAAATCTAGAGCTAGCAGGGACCGGCTCCATCCTCCAGCAAGGTTCGGGTCCGGAGAAAAAAAGAGAAGCGCGCTGGGGAGAAGGAAAAAGAACCCCTCTTAAAGAGGGTGAGGAAGGAGGGCGCGCCCGGCCGCAGGGGGTGGTGGCTAGAGCCCAGGGTGTGTGAAGAATCGCGGGGGCTCGGGGCTCGGGCTTCTGGCTTCTGTGATGGAGCGAAGGCCTGCCTGGGTGACCGCGGGGGCGGGCTGTGACGTCAGGGCCGCGAGCAGAATGCGGTGGGGGCGGACGCGGGGTCCCCGGCTCTTTGCAGGCTCCGTACTTTCACCCCATCACCGTACATCCCATCCCCTTATGGTGGCTTCCTGCAGCCAGCCCGCATCATTTCTCAATACAGCATGTAGTGTCGCTGGGATGTGTAACTTGTCATTAACTCGGACTGCTTTAAGAAAAGCGTTTTTAACCTTCAACCTTTTCAACAAGAATATTCAAAGTTCCCCACACCCTGTTTAGCCAGATACCACTGTCATCATCTAGTCAGGGAGGAACTTAAGAGTCTCTTATCACCTGAACTGCATCAGTTCATAGTCTGCAGGACTCCATCTGTGTTTAATGTTTTCCTAAAATAAGGCCATGTTCCTAAGGTTTGCTTAAAAGGAGTGTTTAAAGATTAAGATGTGTCGTTCCATCACTCCAGACAGTGTTTGGCAATGTATTCAACTGGGCTTTACTGGCCTGTTATTGCTTGGTTACAACTGTACTTCCCATCCCTGAGATTACAACTCCTGGATCAAGTATTGGGTCTTTGACTCCTGCAGCTGGGTAATGTTTACCTTTAGCTGTGAAAACTTCAGTCTGACATATCACTGGAGATTGAGAAAAGTCACTATAATAAAGATGTTGAAAATTATTTTAAATGCTACTGGATTTCTGAAAACCCCATGCTGGTAGGCCAGTAGGTTTACAAGCCTGTTTAAATGGTGAATTGAGATGAGATACAACAACATTTTGTGTTGTGTTTTCCTTTTTCTCATAAATCTATTTAGATAAATATAGTAATGAAAGAACTGCGGGAGGCTAAGGTTTTCTTCTCCCTTTACTTTTTAACAAATGAAAATAATGTATTTTATCCTTTGGTATGAAACTACATTCAGTGCTGTTACTATATTGCTTTTTAACCTTTTTAATATTTTTCTTTTTTAAATATTTTATTTGTTTATTTGACAGCTAGAGAGAGAGCACAAGTAAGCAGAGTGGCAGGGAGAGGGGGAGAGAGAGAAGCAGTATCTCTGCTGAGAGCCCGATGCGGGGCTCGATCCCAGAACCCCGGAATCACAACCTCAGCTGAAGGCAGCCGCTTAACCAACTGAGCCACCCGGGCGCCCCTAACCTTTTTAATATTAAAAATGACTTTTTAGTATAAGAATTTTGGACAATTCTGAGTGTATGATGTAAAAATCTCCTATTTTTTTTTACTTGTTAACACCTTGTATTTATATAGAGCTATTTCTTTTTTTCCCCCCTAAATTTAAATGACATATAAACTGAGTTGCGACCTGCTTTCACTTTGCATTGTGATCTAATGGGTTTATAATTTTTTTTCTGTCAATAGTTCATGATCTAGATGATCTGGCCTTTGAGATCTATATTAAAGATCTTTAGTTAATTTTGTAGTTAGAATGGAAATTTTGTCATTTGTCAGTTCTTTCTCAGACATGTTTTTTCAGGAGTAAACAGCTCATTAATTTCCATTCATGTAGTTACTCTACTGAATTTGTGCAGGGCTACTCTCAAGATTTTGTAGTCCTCATTTCTAACATTCAAAATTTTTAATTTAGTTAGAATATTATAAGTGAATGCTCATTGTGGACAGGAATCAAAGCCAAAACATGTTTGACATATATTGGAAACATTTTTGGATGTGGATATGTAAACTGTAAGATTTTCCCATAGAAACAGGTTTTTAATGCCCTTCACCTTGTAACAACATATATTGACCCTTGGGTGAGCCTTGTTTGATAAATTCATTCTTGAAATCCAGAGAGGCTATATCAGCTTTGCTTTTCCTAACCTTTTAGAACTATTGTCTTTGAGTCGAAGCTCAACTTTATTTTGTAGGAAATCTTTGTATGGGCTTGGGTTTAGATCAGTGATCAGACAGCATGTGCCAGCCTTTTATTGGAAAGGGCTAGAGAAATTCAGTGTTCGCATTATCTGCTCAGAGCTGCTGACCCAGCACAGACACAAACTAGGTTCAGTTGCTGTCTTGATCTCTTAGCACTAAATTGTGGGGAAAAAACTGTTCCCCTTTTATCTTTGTTTGGGTTTTGGAGAGGGAATGAAGTGTTTGCAGTGTATTTATAATTATTCTAATAAGTATACAGTTATATTTAATGGTTTTTAATTTGTACACCAAAACCTTGGAAGAAGTTTTAATAAATAGGATGAAGTAAATGTCATTTTACATTTTGAATGGTGAATTCCAAATTTAAGTGATACAATTTTAAATAACCTTGAGGAAGCAAAAAGGTGTTATAAGCTCCTAAATAATTATGTAGTTGAGTAGAAATACTAAGATTTTTAAAAATAGGTTATAAATAGGAAATTTGAAGCTGCATTAAAATAACTTTTTAGGGGCACGTGGGTGGTTCAGTGGGTTAAAGCCTCTGCCTTCGGCTCAGGTCATGATCCCAGGGTCCTGGGATCGAGCCCCATGTCGTGCTCTCTCAGTGGGGAGCCTGCTTCCTCCTCTCTCTCTCTGCCTGCCTCTCTGCCTATTTGTAATCTCTGCCTGTCAAATAAATAAATAAAATCTTTAAATAAAATAAAATAAAATAACTTTTTACATTGAGGGAAAAGTATTGAAAAGTATTGTTGCTGTTGACATATTAGCTGATTGCTGTTATGTTAGAATCTATTGTAGTTTTCAACTTGCTAGATAATTAACTTTCATAATAACATTTTCTATCTAATGTTTCAAATTTGATCTCTATTAGTAATATGCATGCCCTCAGATTTGGCATTGCATACTCCTGGGACAAGTATTAGTCTCTGTTTTGTTTCTGCAGGAGAAGCATAACGAACTATTTATGACAGCATCTTTCCCATGTCCCAAACATGTCATAAGCTCAGATTGTGACTGATGTCACAATTAAAGGATGCAAATCGGATTTAAGCATCTCTAGTTATGGGACATTAACTTAAGATTGAACTTAGATTTGTTATTTAACTTTTCACATTTGAAAAAAAATAGTTTAGGCTAACTAACAAGTAATAAATGGCACAATTTTATGCTAGTGGTGTTACAGACTTGATTTTTGCTTTAAAATGTGATCACTAAGGTATTGGATCTATGTTAACATTTACATGTGCCCAATTAAAAGTTCAGATAGGAAATATTCAGTAGGAAAACAATATGTATAAATGTATATTCCTTAAGAGTCATGTGTTAGCTAAGTAAGAGGAATCTAGGAGTTTAAAAAATACCCATTAACTCAAATACATTTAATATTTTTATAGCTATACAACTAATGTGAAGGGCAAGTTATACCAAGGAAAATCGAAGCTACTATAATAAAAATAGTACATCTTGTTTGAGATGGAGACCTCTTAAATGTATATAAAGAAAAATAAATACATTTTTTGGGAGATGGATTAAGAAGTGACAAAGTTCTTCACAGTATATTTACCAAGTATTAGCTGCCTTCAGACATAGAATCTAAGAATTTTTAAAGCAACAAAACTAGAGAGAAGTAAAGTGAGAGAGAGGGAGAGTCTGAAGCCTTTCATGGCCCTGGCTAAATGCAGCTTCTCTGCAAATGATGCAGAGAATGTCCCTTTGAGTGCCAACTGATCCTTGTATGAGTTGGCAAATAGCAGTTTGGCCTTATATTGTAAGATCATAAATGCATAAAACCCCCCCAAAAAGCAGGAGAGCAGGAAAATCTGTTTTCAGGTGAAGATAATAGCAGTATGACTATTTGAAAATGAAAACCTTAGTAGCCACTGATAAACCACAGTTTAACTAAAGTACAATCTGAAATACAGTGTTTATCCTATGGAGCTTTCTCTGTGGAGCTTATCTACCATGTTTTAATAAAGTTGCTTTTGTCAAAAGTAGTTAATTTGGCAAACGTGTATATCTAGAGCTGTCATACTTTGTCAGATATTTATAGGTTAGTTGGTATAGTTTATATTTCCTGGGACAGAAGAGGAGGAGAACATAAGTGTCTTAAAAGTTTTATTCACAAGTACAGTTGACCCTTGAGCAATGGGGTGGGGACTAGGAGCACCAACCAGCTGTTCAGTTGAAAATCCACATAAAATTTTTGACTTTCCAAAACCTGAACTGCTAATAGCCTACGGTTGACTGGAAGCCTTACCAGTAATAGTCAATTAGCGTGTATTTTGTGTATGTGTTACATATTGTATTCTTACAGCAGATAAGCTAGAGAAGACAATATATTGACACTACTGTACTGTATCTTAAAAAAAAAAAAAATCCAGGGGCGCCTGGGTGGCTCAGTGGGTTAAGCCTCTGCCTTCGGCTCAGGTCATGATCTCAGGGTCCTGGGATTGAGTCCCACATCGGGCTCTCTGCTCAGCAGGGAGCCTGCTTCCCTCTCTCTCTCTGCCTGCCTCTCCATCTACTTGTGATTTCTCTCTGTCAAATAAATAAATAAAATCTTAAAAAAAAAAAAATCCATGCATGTGTGGGCCCACGCATTTCAAATCTGGGTTGCTCAGGGGTCAGCTGTAGTTGACTCTGACAGTATCCACAACTTTTTTCTTCTCTGAGTGTTTCTGAAATTCCCAGATTTTCCTATGACTTTGACTTCCAGAAAAGTGGAATTTAAAACTCCCTGTAAATGTGCTGTTGTGGACCTGGTGTCCTAGCTCTCCCTTCTGATTTGTCCCTGGCAGGCCAGAAGCGAGCTCCCAGAAGAGGGGAGCAACAGGGATGGAATGACAGCCGGGGGACAGAGGTGACACTTGACCGAGCAGAGCGAAGATCCTACAGAGAGTATCGACCCTATGAAACCGAGAGACAGGCGGACTTTACACCTGAGAAGTTTACAGATGAAAAGTACGTATGGCAGACCTCGACCAGGAGAATGGGGGCAGCCAGAGGGTTTTAGGAGAACTGCTAGCCTTTGCCGCCTTTTCTTGGTGCCAGTCCTGGGAGTATTTTGCCAATGGAAGTTGGCAGTTACTTTAGGTGATGCATGAGGGAAATGATTGTATGGTGAAAAATGAATTATTTATTAGTAACTACATAAAGTACTCCTGTAAAAAACTACACAGGAGTCTGTTAAACTGGTTGAATTTTCTTTTGCAGTTTAGGCTAGGGATATAATTATGGTTTTGATTTAACATTACTAATTTAGACTACTAACAGGTTTAAACGAGTTCCTGGCCCCATGGTTAGGTCAATTGGCTATCAGGATGACGTTTTAAGGAAAACTGATGCAGTGTTTTCTGGCTCCCGTACCTTCCTCTAGAAAGTGCTCTGAACCTGAAGGTGGTCTCAGGCAGGTGCGGCTGGACACCACTCCTGAGTGATGGGGCAGCTTTGCACCTGTGCCTACATGTACACAGAGAGTCATTCTCAGTGTCTTCTGCTTGGTACTGCTTGCTGCCTAAACTTTTTGCTTAATAATTCACACAACACTGAGTTTAGATTAAACAAACAACTTGTGAATCAAAATTAAAGGAAAATAGGTAAAAGAGGCTAAGGGAGACCAGAACAGTATATGTTGACCAGAACAGTGTATGTTGACACTATTAGCTGTCAATAGTTTAATGTCAAGGGAGCCATTATTCCCAAAGTCTTTCAACTTCTTGACTACTAATTCCATTTGGGATCCTGGCTACGAGTTTTTTTTAATAAATAATCTTTTTTTTTTTTTTTTAAGATTTTATTTATTTATTTGAGAGAGAGACAGTGAGAGAGAACATGAGCGAGGAGAAGGTCAGAGAGAGAAGCAGACTCCCCGTGGAGCTGGGAGCCCGATGCGGGACTCGATCCCAGGACTCCGGGATCATGACCTGAGCCGAAGGCAGTCGTCCAACCAACTGAGTCACCCAGGCGTCCCGTGGCTACAAGTTTTAACCAAAGATTGGCTTTGTAAAACCATGTTCATTAATCGCCTCCCCCCTCACCACCCCATTGCAGAAGTCCAACGGAGTAGCTCAGTCTGGGAGGGCTGAAGTAGGTGGTGACTTACACACATCTGTTCCCTAGAAGTTACATATTCAGAACATCAAGATGGTGTATCTGCCACCATGTTGGAGGGTGAGGGAAGAGAAAGGCTTAATTGCTATTTTTGGTGATTACTTCAATTTTGCTGTGTAATGGCCATAGTGTGCTTGCCTACAAAAAGCCTTCTGGATCATAGCTACTTATTTGGGGAAGCATATGTGTACTTTTTTTTCCCCTCACTTAAGGGATTTATTCCGTGGAAATAAGGAAATTATAGCTCAGAAACACAAACTCATGTTTCCAGCTTTTTTAAGTGGCAAAACTATGAGTCTTTAAAAAGGATGAGTATAAGTTAACACAAAACGGTGCCTATTAAGTGAAATCATACATGTATGTAAGGGTAGGGGTAGGGTGGGATATGGGATCATGGAGGAATTTTTCTTTTTTCTTTAAAAATAATTTCAGGGGCGCCTGGGTGGCTCAGTGGGTTAAAGCCTCTGCCTTCGGCTCAGGTCATGATCTCAGGGTCCTGGGATCGATCCCCACATCGGGCTCTCTGCTCAGCAGGGAGCCTGCTTCCTAAGGGTAGGGGTAGGGTGGGATATGGGAGCTTTGTGATCCCCCTCTCCGTCGACTAAAGGCGGGAAAATTTTAAAAAAAAAAAAAAAAAATTCAGATTTGGGCACCTGGGTGGCTCAGTAGGTTAAAGTCTCTGCCTTCAGCTCAGGTCATGATCTCAGGGTCCTGGGATTGAGCCCCACATCGGGCTCTCTGCTCAGCGGGGAGCCTGCTTCTCCCCTTCCTCACCCCTCCCCCCCGCCTCTCTGCCTACTTGTGATCTCTGTCAAATAAATAAATAAAATCTTTAAAAAAAAATAATTTCAGATTTACAGAAAGTTGCAAGACTTAAAGGATTTCTATATACCCCCACCCAGATTCCTCAAATGTTAACATTTGCTTTATCATAACCCCCCTCCTTCCCTTCCTTTACAGACACACACACAACCTTTGTTCTTTGACAGTTAAGAGTGAGGTACAAAATTATCTTTTTATGCCTAAACACTTTAAATGTATTTTCTAAGAACATGCTGCAGTTATCAAACTCATTAACATCTACAATTCTGTTATCTAATCCTCTAAATCATGTAATCTACAGAGTACTCAGATTTCACCAGTTGTCCTAATAATGCCCTTTCAGCAAAAGAGAAAAAATGTCTGGTTCATGATGCAGTCCCAGAATGTGCATTGCCCTTAGTCGTCTTTAATATAGAATGGCTCCTTAGTCTTCCTTTATCTTTTATGACTTTGACATTTTGGAAGAGTATGGGTCAGTTATTTTGTAGAACTGCCCAGAATTTGAATTAGTCTGGTGTTTCTCTATGAAATGATATTATGTACTTTGGCAGGAATACCACAGAAGTGATGTCTTCTGTCCTCAGTGTATTACATTAGGTATATGTAGGTAATTTTTACCTTCAAGGAAATTTGAAATTATTTCTGCTAAGTTATGTACTATTAGAAAAGATATTTTCCTTAATTTCTTAAAAAGTATTCTCCTATTAATAAAGATCCTTAAGCAAATTTGAAAATTTAGAAAATGCATGCAATTATAAAGAAATTAAAACTACTTATCTTACCATCTAAGATGATTACTCTTAACACAGGCCTAAATTTTTCCTTTTTTTCTTATACATGGGTATACTTAAATATTAAGATGATAATACATATGTACCGAGTCCTTTATATTCTTTCAGTTCCACTTGACATGGCAGAAGTGTTTTCCATGTTCCTAACAATGTTTGGTAAACATTTTTCGTGGTTCTATTATGATGTGTTGTTTGGATGTGGTACAATGTAATCATTCCCTTAGGATTGGTCCTTTCCTAGATGGGAGTTCTAGAAGTGAGAACCATAAAGCAGTGGTCCTCAACTGGATGTTGTGTATCCTAGAGCCCAGTTTGTGCTTTAGAGCAAGTTTGGATGGGTACATGTAGTGTGAAAACAAATTGGGGTAAAGGTGGGGATCTTTTGATGCATAGTGACCAATCCCCATCCAGGTAACCTGTCCATTTACTCTATCACTAGCAGTCTCTAAGAGCATTTCTCATAGCTCTTTCTCCAGGTTTGAATATAATAAATTGAACTTTCATCTTTGCTTATTTGATAGTGAAAAATCCTATCACCTTACATTTTCTGTGATACCTATACATGGTTATTGGGCAGAATTATAGAATCCTGAAAAAAATTTTTTTTTTCTAAGAGAGCATGCATGCACAGAGGATAAGGGCAGAGGGAGAAGGAGAAAGAGGATCTTAAGCAGGCTCCACACCACTGCAGAGTCAGACGCAGGGCTTGATCTCACAACACTGAGATCATTACTTGAGCTGAAATAAAGAAGCTTAACCGACTGAGCTACCCAGGCACCCCTAGAATCTTGATAATATTAACAGACTTTATCTAATTCATTATCTCTCCATGTTTACGAATGAGGAAACAAACCTGAGTTGCAGTGATGGGTACTCTGGTCCTAGCCGGCTTAAGTGGATTTTTGCTCCTCTAAGCAGAGCACACATTTTCATAGAGAAGCAATGTCCTAAGTGGTGCTGACCGTAGCTGTCCCTGTGGCTCAGGTGCAGAGATCAGCCAGGTCACTTGCATATGGTCTGGGAGGGCCACTATTGTTTTTAATGCAGTAGAAATTTTTCTTTAGGTTCCAGATAATAAACTTAAGTGAACTCCTTGAACACAGGCTATTAAGAAATTAGTCCACCTCTGTCTGGATACATTTTGACTATTTCTTTGGCTCTTCCTGAAGTTTACTGCAGGTCATTCAAAGTCTGGGTTCTAAAAGATAGCACTTACTCAGATGTTTGTTTGTTTCTCCTCATAAAGAAGCATCTTAAAGAATTGGAGTAAAACATACATAGCATAAAATCTACCATTTTAAGCACTTATAAATGTGTGACCATGCAGTGGCATTAAGTACATTCACACTGTTGTGCAACTGTCACCACTGTCCTTCTCCAGAACAATTTTATCTTCCCAGAATGACTCTCTGTTCCCAGTAAACACTAACTGCCCCCACTTTCTCCTCCATGAACTTCATTCCCTTTACCTAAAACAGGTACTCATGTCTTATAAAGACTGTTGTCGAGAGTGGATGTCAGGGATATAAGGCAGGGTACTCGGCTGAAATATTATTTTCCTTACTTTGGCTTGTGAGTACATCACAAGTAAGGCTTCCTAACTAATGTACAGGATTTCTCAATGCTCACTAGCCTGTTTAAAAAAAAAAAGGATATGTTTTATTGTTCCAACTTTTAGTATATGTGCTGCCAACACGAGCACAAAGAGGATATATTTTATAATCAAGGGATCATAAAGAAGCAATTGAGAATATATTTAATTGGGGGTGGAGGTGTGGGTAATCTGTGGAGTAAGAAAAAAATGGTTCAAGGGATTAAAATAAACCAGAACTCACAATGCTATTTTAGGATCTGTTTCAATCACTATTATATTTTAAATGGCTTGGTATTTTGTTGGTTTCTGATCTAGATTTCATGTAAATTTAGACCTGATTTTGACTCTTGGCATTATTTTCCATGTATGTTTTGGTGTTTCATTTCTTCTCAGTATTTAAGTAGAATTTTTTTTCTTTTATGGCCCTGTCCAACTCCATTATTATTATTATTATTGGTACTTTGGTTTTGTCATTGTCTTAGAACTCTGCTCCACATATTTATCATAACATGCTATTGATTTTATGATAGTCTCTATTTCAAAATTTTGTTTTGGGGCGCCTGGGTGGTTCAGTCAGTTAAGCAGCTGACTCTTGATTTCGGCTCAGGGTGGTGGGATCAAGCTCTGCGTGGGTTCCACATTCAGTGAGGAGTCTGCATGAGAGTCTCTCCCTCTCCCCTTCCATGCTGCATGCATGTATTCTTTCTTCTTCTTTTATCTAAAATATATAAATCTTTTTTAAAAAAATATTTATTTATTTATTTGACAGATAGAAATCACAAGGAGGCAGAGAGGCAGGCAGAGAGAGAGAGGAGGAAGCAGGCTCCCCGCTGAGCAGAGAGCCCAGTGTGGGGCTCAGTCCCAGGATCCTGGGATCATGACCTGAGCCGAAGGCAGAGGCTTTAACCCACTGAGCCACCCAGGCGCCCCTAAAATATATAAATCTTAAAAAAAAAAAAAAAAAAGTAATACAAAAAAAGCTATCCTGGGGAATTTATTTAGGATGCTGTGTCTTATAAGAGACTTGCATAAAGTTAATGATTAATGATTCTGCATTTTTTAATCCTTTTGTATCTTTTTGCCCACTATCAGATAGTAGCTTTTTAATGTAATATTTCAGCCACAGCAGTAGACTGGACTATACCTCTAGTTTCAGTGCTTGAGCCACTGATGCCGCTAGAGTTCAGTAAGTAATTGGTCATTTTAAATGTTTTTTAAGGCCTCTACAAATTAAAAAATATATAAGTTATCTTATTCAAGTAAGGTTGTAATGATGAAAATGATATAGTCCTTCCTGCTGTAGCTTTGGTTCTCATAAACAATGACAGTGACTAGAGAGAAGTGGCCAAGAATGGGTGTTAGGAGCAGTGGGTGGGCAGTCAGGCCTTGGCGCCAGCAGGTGTGGCAGGGGAAGAAGGGGAGAGTGTAGAAGACAGCTGGTTCTTGGCTTTGGTATTTTCGTGCTGTGAGTTAGGGACCACAGGAGGAGCAAGGGGTCAGTGTTGGTCCCATATCTGCAGGGCCCGGGCATGGACAGAGGGTATGTCCAGGAAGTAACTGGTTTTGTGGCCTGTAATCAGAGACTTCAGTGAGAGACTCAGGGTCACATGTGTGAATATCACATAGCAATAGCATGAAGATGAGGACAATGTGTGCCAGAAATAGGAAGTCAGGAATACAGGTACATGTAAGGACAATCAGTTATCCAGAAGAACGAGGCAGGCAGCTGCGTGTGGAGCACCAAGCCTAGTGAAATGAAAGGGGTGAGGTAATAGAACTGGTCCCTTTATGTGACTCTGGATGCACCTGCCTGTAAGAAGTGGGATTGGGTAGCTGAGGAGCAAGGGGAATAGCTTGTGAATTTTGTACCCTCTTTCAGTATGACCTATTACAAAAATAATTTTTTAAGGACAAGCAGGGAAAGAGAAGCCAGCGAGGTTAGAGGAAAATTAACAGTCAGCGGTGTCAAATGATGAATAGGGGTCAGATGACATAAAGCCAAAAGTTGCTGTTCACTTTAACAACAAAGAACTTCAGCTGTCCTTGGAAGTTTGTGTAGGGTGGTGGGGGTGAACCGAGGTTGTTGCAGGTTAATGTTTTTAGCCCCAAGGGTCATTTACTCACTGGTTTTATTTGGGAGATGGAGATTTGGGAGGGGGGCATAATTTGAAGTTAAATTATTTCTGTTACACAGAACATTCCAAATTTAACACAAGTATTGATTATTAGAGCTAGAATGAATCTTAGAGTTTATCCTCATTTTATAAATGAGGAAACCAGATCCAGAGAAAGGGATGGCCTTCCACAATGAGACCTGCTCAGGACCTGCTTCTCTCTTCTGGCTCCCTCACCTAGCTGCTATATGGGGCAGGTTACCTACCTCCTTTATGCCTCTTGTTTCCTTATCTGTGGACAATAGTTGTCTGCTGTAGTTCTGTTTTAAAGAATTAATGACTGTACATGAAGGGCTCAGAACAGTGCTTCAGGTAGTAGTGTTCAGTAAAAGTTAACTATTGCTTTATTATTCAAGCCACCATTCTTTCCAGTACATTACAGCCATTATGTCCTTCTAGAATTATTTTTCTGAAAAGAGTCTTCTTAGCCCTTTCATCCAATTCACCACTTTTGATTCTACCTTTCTCTTTCTAGACCCCTTGACAGATTTGATCGAGACAGACCACCGAGAGGCCGGGGAGGCCCAAGAGGGGCCATGCGAAGCCGAGGCAGAGGTGGCCCTGGGAACAGAGCTTTCGACGGTTTTGACCAGAGAGGGAAACGAGATTTTGAGAGGTATGCGGGGAATGAGAAAACTCCAGTTCTCTGTAACTGCTGTTTTCGCTTCATGTTCTTGATAATACATGACATGAATCTGTTTGTTTTGTGTTAATATTTAGTTGATTTTATATAGTGTGCTCTTATTCCTGAGGGAGCTGATCCTGGGACAGCTTTTCTGATTTGGAGATTGACTGGAGACCACCTTCTAGTTTAAAGGAATATTCTTTCTTTCTCTAGAACAATCAGAACTGAAGACAGCATGGGTGGATGTGGAGTTCGAACCTGGGGATCAGGTAAAGATACCAGGTATGGTGCAAATGTGTACCTTCTGTGAACCTACAATTAGGTGGAAATCTCTGGATCTTTACTTTCCTCAGGAAAAATAATCTCTGTTGTGCTTTCAGTGTCTTTATACTTGTGTGCCATTAGGTAAGCATTTTAGGCTTTTATTTAGTGAGATGACTTTTTAAATCATGATACCCCAAGACATGGCACTACATTTGCATAGACCTAGGAACGCTTTTGAATTCCTGGATATTCTATACTTTGTGACCTCTCCAAGTTCTCGTATGCACTGCATCTTGATTTCATGAAATCATTTGCAGTTTGAAACTCAGTAACAAGTTTCACCAAAGGTTCAAATCTTACATTTTTCTGAGGCTTCATAGTGTCTCAGATATGTGCTAGTTTTGCTATTTAGAAGAGATTCTTGGTTCTGCTGTTCCTGTCATTTCTGTGTCTGCAGAGCCTAGGCAGCAAGAACTGCCGGGCAGTGCAAGATAAGGAATGGGTCCCCCAGCACATGTTGTGGGGCAGGCTTTCCACATGTTTGAAGGCTTGAGAGAATCCAGACTTCCACTTTTCTTCTTCTGAAGAATATAAGCTTTTTTCATAGACAGATTTTTCTGAAACGGTTGTCCTTAAAGACAAATGTACAAAACTATACTAAATGTAATATTACATGTGTTGCTGTTGCATATCTATGTTGTCCTTGAGAGGAAAAAGATACTTGTTGAATGTTTCTCTCGGTATAGGGTTTCATAGGATCTTGATTATGAATCTTTTAATTTTGTTTATTTTACTTTGATAATATCTATTTTAAAAAGTAATACCTCTGAAGGGTGCTTACATGGATAAGTTGGTTAAGCGGCTGCCTTTGGCTCAGGTCATGATCCCAGGGTCGTGGGATTGAGTCCTGCATTGGGCTCCCTGCTCAGCAGAGAGCCTGCTTCTCCCTCTCCCTCTGCTTGCTGCTCTGCCTACTTGTGCTCTCTCTCAGTCTCTCTAACATAAATAAATAAAAAAAAAAGTAATACCCCTGAGTCATCTGCTTTACCACCTTAGTTAATAACCATCACTCCAGGGGCACCTGGGTGGCTCAGTTGGTTAAGCATCTGGCTCTTGGTTTCAGCTCAGGTCACGATCTTAGAGTCCTGGGATCAAGTCCTGTGTCGGGCTCCCCCTCAGCAGAGGGTCTGCTTGTGGCTTCTATCCTCCGTCGGTCATACTCCCCCGCTCGTACTCTCAGTCAGTCAGATTATCTTCCTCCCCCGCTCATACTCTCAGTCAGTCAGATTATCTTCCCTTCTCTTCAATAAATAAATCAATACTACCATTCTGTTTCCATGCAAACACTGAAACTTAAAATAATTTTAGCTTCAAGTGATCATGTTCCAGAGGCAGTCAGCACTGGTCTTATAACACAAGATGTAGCCAGGTGCCATGTGTGCTGCTGGTGGGCTGGCAGGTCCTGGTGCTAAAAGGACCCAAATCACAGGGCATTTTGGATTGGTTTGTGAGTTATTCAGCCAAAGCTCTGAGGTGGCAATAACTTGTCATTTAAAGATTTTCAGAGAATAGACTTGAATTTCTCATTTAATAAATGGAGAGATTGATTTTGATCATGAAAACCAGTGTAGTACAGTGGAGTTATATGCTACTTGTGATTAATGAGAAAGGAGAAGAGGAGAGCCAAGCATAGTAAGGCTGTTCATGCTGGCAAAGCCGAACACTGCGGTGCATTGGAAGTTTGAGGGCACTTGGGTGTCTCGGTCGGTTGAGTGTCTGACTTGTAATTTTGGCTCAGGTCATGATCTCAAGGTTGAGATCGAGTCCTGAGTCAGGCCCTGTGCTCAGTGGGCAGTCTGCTTGAGGTTCTCCCCTCCGATTCTCTTCTGCCTCTCTAAAATGAGTAAATAAATCTTAAAAAAATTTAAAAAGTTGCTGTAGTTAGTATTCCTCCTTGAAGGCATTGGCAGTGCTAACTAAATTTATGGATAAAATGTTTTCAAAATGGTACAAGGAGCCATTTCCACTGTTACTGGTTTTCTTCAACAGTGTGACAGTGGGTGCCTGTGCTGAAACTAGAATTTTCTCCATTTGTGGTAATTTTAAAAATACCACATCAGATACCAGATATTTTCTTGTTACCAATTTAAACACACCCACACAAGGGGTTTTCTGTAATGGTGCCTTCCAACTTTTATTTCAAAGAGCAAGATGGTCTTATGTAATAATCAACATTCGATTAAAATCTGTTCACTGTCATAGATTTGGTAAGTGTGAAGTCTGAATTTGCACTAGATAACAAAGCCTTGAGGTGTTTAATCACTTTGTGGAATGTACTTGTGCAAACAGGCATTTTCTGCGTTCATATAACTGAAGTCAAAATATACACATGGACCCTGGAGGGCCCTATAAATCCAACACTGATTATCTACTTTCAACAAAATAACAGAATCTATCAACATAAATTGTTGCTAATTTTGAAACCCCATGGTTCTGCAGTTTTGGTCACATGGTTCTCTAAGAGGTGTAAGCACATTAGTTTTTTGTTTATTTAAATAATTTAGGTCAACACAGGAGGAAGATCTGTGATTTCTCTCCTTTTTTAAAATCAGCTGCTCAAGTTTAGGAAATGCTGGTATTTACATAGCCCTTTTATGATTTTTAATTGTTGAAAGCTATGAGTTACCAATAAACCCATGGTTTTATCCCCTTGATTTATTATGTTGTCAAGGGCATAAACAGAAAGTTGGAGTAATTTGTGCTGCTACTGCTAGATTTTGGGGCTCTGGGTGCGAGAAGCTCCTGTGACCCTGCCCAGGTCCAACTGATGTGCGGAGGCAGCCTCTGTGAAGGGGCCTCCATCAGGCAGAGCAGGAACCGGGTCCTTCCAAACTCAGAGTGCATTTGATTTATGACCTTTTTTAAAAGTAAAAGTTAATTATTTGGAGTGCCTGCCTGGCTTAGTCAGAAGAACATGCAACTCCTGATCCCAGGGTCGTGAGTTTGAGCCCCATGCTGCATGTGGAGATTACAAAAAAATAAAAATGAAGAAACTTCAAAAAAATTAAGTATTCAAATTCAGTATCTAAAAATTCATTTTTTAAGTTTAGTACAATAGCTTTGGATGATGAATAAGAAAAAGTTAAATGTAGGGGCACCTGGGTGGCTCAGTGGGTTAAAGCCTCTGCCTTCAGCCCCACATCAGGCTCTCTGCTTGGCAGGAAGCCTGCTCTCCTTTCTCTACCTGCCTCTCTGCCTACTTGTGGTCTCTATCAAATAAATAAATAAAATCTTAAAAAAAAAAAAGTTAAATGTAAAAAGTCAGTTCTGTTATTACAGTTCAATTTGTCTTTGCTTTTTTTTTTAAATTTTTTTTTTTAAGACATTTTATTTGACAGAGATCACAAGTAGGCAGAGAATGAGGCAGAGAGAGAGGGAGGAGGAAGCAGGCTCCCCGCTGAGCAGAGAGCCTAATGAGTGCTTTGATCCCAGGACCCTGAGATCATGACCTGAGCTGAAGGCAGAGGCTTTAACCCACTGAGCCACCCAGGCGCCCCATTTTTGCTTTTTTAAAAATAGCTTATGTTGTGTTACTTTTTCCTTAATGGGAGATGAAAAAGTACTGGCATCTGTAGAGTATGAAATATTTCTTTCTTTCTTTTTTTTAGTATGAAATATTTCTAATGGATATACTTATATTGACTATTTTTAGCATTTCCCTGAACATGAAATTTCTTTTGCTGGGGGTGTTTTGTTTTGTTTTTTTAAGTAATAATCATATAGAATTAATGTTAACATAAAAAGGAAAAATTAAGATCATGTGTATTAGAATTCAAGTTGTGTCTCATTGTGCTATACTTTCTAATCTGTAGATTGTATTTTGATGTGATGATATATAAATTGATGTTTCAGAGCCTTATTTTTTTTGGCACAGTTACTACCAGTGTGTTTGTATTCTGCACACTCATTATTGTGGAATGTTTCCATCATTTTCTAAGTTTGGTATAGTATATTCTTGTGTATTGTGAGTCATTTGACACTTGTAGGTTGAGAATTTTTAAAAAATTTTTTATTGAATTAGAGTTGACATACAGTATTCTATTAGTTTGAGGTGCATGACATAGGGATTATGTTATGATGAAGACATTATGATAAAATGCTTACCATATTAAGTGTAGTTACCATCTGTCACCACCATAAAAAGTATTACAATATTATTGTCTATATTCTCTATGCCATACTTTTCTTAATAAATTAAACCAAATTAATGACTTAATTTATTATAGCTGGAGTTTATGTCTCTTAATCCCCTTCACCTATTTCACCCATCCTTCACCACCCCATACCCCTACTGCAACAGCCCATTTGTTCTCTGTATTTATGAGTCTCTTTTTCTTCATTTGTTTTGTTTTTTTAGATTACACATGAGTGAAATCATATGGAATTTGTCTTTCTCTGTCTCACTTACTTCACTTAGCATAATACCTTCAGGTCCATCCATCTTGTCACAAATGGCAAGATTTTATTCTTTTTTATGGCTAAGTAATATCCCACTGTACTTATATAGGACATCTTCTTTATCCATTCATCTATCAGTGGGCACTTAGATTTCTTCCATGTCTTGACTATTGTAAATAATGTGGCAGTAAACATAAGGGTGTGTGTATCTTTTAAAATTTATCTTTTGGGGCACCTGGGTGGCTCATCCGGTTAAGCGTCTGCCTTTGATTGAGGTCATGATCCCAGAGTCCCAGATCAAACTCTGTTTGGTGGGCAGTCTGCTTCTCCCTTTGCCCCTCACCCTGCTGTGATCTTGTTCTCTCTCTCAAATAAATAAATAAAATTAAGAAAAAAAATTAAAAATAAAAAAATTCATCTTTTGGGGCACCTGAGTGGCTCAGTTGGTTAAGCGTCCGACTCGTGATTTTGACTCAGGTTGTGGGATTGAGCCCTGCGTCATGCTGTACACTTGGTGGGGAGTCTGCTTGGGATTCTTTCTCTCCCTCTGCCCCTCTCCCTGCTTGCGCACATGCTCACTCTCTCAAATAAATGATCTTAATAAATAAATAAATAAAATTGATCTTTTCTTTGTGGAGTGGTAAATACCCAAAGTGGCATTGCTGGATCATATGGTAACTCTATTTTAATTGTTTGAATAACCTCCACTCTCCATACACTATGTGTTTGCCATAGTGGCTACACCAATTCACATTCCCGCCAGCAATGCACAAGGATTCCCTTTTCTCCACACCCTCAGCAACACTTGTCATTTCTTGTCTGTTTAAAACTAGCTGTTCTCATTGGTGTGAGATAATAGCTCATTGTGGCTTTGACTTTTGCATTTCCCTGATGATGAGTGATGTTGAGCATCTTTTCCTGTGTCTGTGGCTGTCTGTATGTCTTTGGAGAAATGTCCTGTCAACTCCTCTGCCTGTTTTTAAATTGTACTGTTAGGTTTTTTTGGTGTTGAGTTGTGTGAGTTCTTTATATATTTTGGATATTGACCCCTTTTCAAAGATCTCCCATTTAGTAGGTTGCCTTTTTATTTTCTTGATGGTTTCTTTCATTGTGCAAAGATTTTTATTAAGTTTTATGTAGTCCCAATAGTCTATTTTTGCTTTTGTTTCCCTTGGCTGAGGAGACAGATACAGAAAAATATTGCTGAACAGATGTCCAGGAGTGTACTGCCTATGGTTGGTTTCTTTCTTTCTTTCTTTCAGAATTTTATGGTTTCAGTTTCTACATTTAGGTCTTTAATCCATTTTGATTTTATTTTTGTGTATGATGTAAGGAAGTGGTCCAATCTCAGCCTTCTGCATGTAGCTGTCCAGTTTCCCAACACCACTTGTAGAAGAGGCTGTCTTTTCCCCATTTATGTTCTTGCCTCCTTTGTAAGCATAGGTTTAGTTCTGGGCTCCTTCTGTTGCATTGATCTATATCTTTATTATTGTGTCAGTACTGTACTGTTTTGTTATTACAGCTTTGTAGCATAGTTTGGAATCTGGGATTGTGGTATCTTCAGATTTGTTCTTCTCTCAAGAGTGCTTTGGCTACCTGGGGTCTTTTGTGGTTCTATACACGTTTAGGATTGTTTGTTTTAGTTCTGTGAAAAATACCATTGGCATTTTGATAGGGATTGCATTGAATCTGTAGATTGCTTTGAGTAGTGTGGACATTTTATTTTTTTATTTTTTTTAAAGATTTTATTTATTTATTTGACAGAGATCACAAATAGGCAGAGAGGCAGGCAGAGAGAGAGGAGGAAGCAGGCTCCCCGCCGAGCAGAGAGCCCAATGTGGGGCTCGATCCCAGGACCCCGAGATCATGACCCGAGCTAAAGGCAGAGGCTTTAACCCACTGAGCCACCCCGGTGCCCCAGTGTGGACATTTTAACAATTTTAATTCTTTCAATCCATGAACAAGGTATCTTTTCATTTATTTGTATTGTCTTCAGTTACTTTTATCAGTGTCTTATAGTTTTCACAGTACAGGTCTTTCATCTCCTTGGTTCAGTTTATTCATAAGCATTTTATTCCTTTTAATGCCATTGTAAATGGGATTATTTTTGTTATGTTTGTGCTGATTCATTATTACTATATAGGAATGCAACAGATTCCTGTAACTTTACTGAAATCATTTATTAGTTCTAATGGTTTTTGGTGAGTAAATTAGGGTTTTCTATATATAATATCATGTCGCCTACAAATAGTGTCAGTTTTATGTCTTACGTATCTCTATGCCTTTTATTTTTTTCTTGTCTGATTGTTGTGGCTAGGACTTTAAGAACTATGTTGAATAGAAGGGGTAGGAGTGGACATCCTTGTTTTGTTCCTGATCTTAGAGGAAATATTTCCAGTTTTTCACCATTGAGTAGGATATTAGATGTGAGTTTTTCATATATGGCCTTTATTATGTTGAGGTATTTCTGGTTTTATATTGTTGTGACCAGAAAAAGATGCTTGATATGATTTCAGTCTTTTAAGTTCATTGAGACCTATTTTGTGGTCTAACGTGTGATTTATCCTGGAGAATGTTTCATATGCACTTGAAAAGAAGGTATATTCTGTTACTTGGAGATGGTTTGTTCTGTATCTGTTAAGTCCATCTGACCTAATGTGTCTTTCAAAGCCACTGATTAATTTTCTGTCTGGATGATCTATCCATCAATGTAAGTGGCGTGTTAAAGTCTTGTACTATTACTGTATCACTGTCAGTTTCTCCCTTTATGTCTGTTAACATTTACTTTATATGTTTAGGTGCTCCTGTGTTCGGCGCATAGATATTCATAGTAGTTACACTGTCTTCTTGGATTGATCTCTTTATCATTATGTAATACTCTTTTGTCTCTTGTTAGAGTTTTGTTTTAAAGTCAATTTTGTCTGATATAAATATTGATAGCCCAGCTTTTTTTTTCTTCTTCTTCTTCTTCTATTTGCATGGTAAATGTTTTTTCCATCTCTTCATTTTCAGCCTACGTTTGTCTTTAGGTCTGAGTGAGTCTCTTATAGGCAGAATATAGATGGGTCTTGCTTTTTCATCCATTTAGTCACCACCTTATATCTTTCACTAGAGCATTTAGTCCATTTACATTTAAAGTAATTATTGATAGATATGCATTACTGCCACTTTGTTAATCATTTCCTGCTTGTTTTTTAAATTTCTTCTCTTTCCCTTTCTTTCTTACTTTCTTCCCTTGTGATCTAATGACTTTCTTAATATTATGTTTGGATTCTTTTCTCTTTATTTTTTGTGTATCTATTACAGGTTTTTGGTTTGTGATTACCATGAGGTTCATATATAACATCCTATGTATTTGGCAGACTGTATTGTGGATGGTCGCTTAAATTTGAACACATTCTGGAAGCACAGGTTGAGAAATTTTATGACCTCTGCTAATACTTGGAATTTCCTAGGACGTTAGGGGTTTTTAAATAATTGTTGTGGTCACTTATAATCTGTATTTAATTTTAGGCCATTCATAGAAACTTTTATTTCTAAAAGTACTTTCCACACTTTTCAAGTAATTTCAGTGGATTAGCAATTTTCTCTTGATTTTGATGTGGATTACCTATGTGTGTGTATAATTCTTTGAATGGTATTTACTTAAGAAAAAGGGATATTGAAATGTATTTTTTCTGTCTTGAATATGTAAGAGCAGTGATGTAAACATATTTGTGTGACCAGAACGATTCTCACTGCTTTTCAGTGAGGTGGAGCAGACTGCACCGATGGAAGAGACCACAGCAGCGGAAGAGTCCCCGGGCCCCCTGGAGGAGGAATCTCCAGCCAAGTGGGTATTTTGTTTATTTTCCCCATGGGTTGTTGTTGGTCTTTTTCTTAATGATTTCGATTTCTAGGAGTCCTTCACAGAGCAGGAAGCTCACCTTTTATTATATCACAGAAAGTTGACCTTGATGTATTAATGAATAATGGAACTCATTAATAATTCAAATAATCTAATGGCTGATTATTAATGATAGCTAATGAGTTAAATTTAGGTATTCCAGTCAGTGCCCACAAACACTTATTCATCAGCAGCTTGTACTGTAATTAGTCTTCCTCTTATCAGGACCCTCATCTTTTGTCCCTTTATTCTCTGAGTCCATCCTCCCTCTTGTCTTCATGGAGCTTAGGTCCCTGAACCACCTCTAGCATCCTTGCCTAGTCCTTAAACCCTCTTGGCCTTGGATCTTTTGTTATGCCTTGCTAGCAAAACCTGCCTCCGGGGTGACCACTAGCTGTTTGCCTTCTCTCTCCCTGAACACTCAGGCTGAGCACTGCAGCTTACAGAGCAGAGCCAGCAGGAACCCCTAAAAATTCTCAATCCCCTGCATTCTGAAACGAGCCCTCAACACTGCCCAGCAGTCCTCTCTTCTCGGGCTCACTCTTTCTCCCACCATCTACAATGATCAGTTCCATTCTTTGTGTCTCCTCGAAACCTTGACATCGCCCCTATTTCCCCCTCCCCCTCTCCTTTCCATACCCACACCTTCTCTTTCGTTTTCTGGATACAACTTTGCCTGCTGTGTCACACAGAAATTGGGAGCCATCAGATGGGAACTTCATCATCCTTCCACTCTGAAAGGTACAAACTGGCCTGCCTCGGCATGCCTCCGAGCCTCCTTCCCTCACGGTAAGATAAAGGCACCATTTCTCCTGCCACTTGGTCAGGCTCAGAATCCTGTTCCTGTGGAGAAACCTCACCCTATCAGCTCCCTCCTCCCACTTTGGTCTTCACCAACAGTTTAAACGTGCTCAGCATCTCCTATTTTATATCTCTACTCTTGCCCCACATTCTCATTCAGCTACCTTTCTCAGGGTTGTATGTACTCTTTCTTCATTTCCTCTCTTCTCACTTCACTCCAGGTCTGGCTCTGTCCCCATGGCCCTTTGGAAACTGTCACCACATGTCTCCTCACCTAACAGATATTTCCATCGGTGTCTTTCTTGACCTGTCAGAGCATTTGGCTTCATTGATTTCTTCTTAAGCTTGCGTTCCCTGGTTTCTGTGATCGCTGTACTCTTCTGGTTTTCCTTCTGCCTCTTAGCTCCTCCTTTACAGACTCATCCTTGTCTTTCTGTCTTTTAAAATGCCGAGTTCTGGGACGCGTGGGTGGCTCAGTTGGTTAAGCAGCTGCCTTCGGCTCAGGTCATGATCCCAGCGTCCTGGGATCGAGTCCCACATCGGGCTCCTTGCTCAGCAGGAAGCCTGCTTCTCCCTCTGCCTCTGCCTGCTGCTCTGTCTGCCTGTGCTCGCTCTCTCCCTCTCTCTCTGATAAATAAATAAAATCTTTAAAAAAATAAAATAAAATGCCGAGTTCTTCAGGGCTCTGCCACAGGGCCTCTCTTTAGTGTCCTTTATAGGATCCCCCACATCCCTGCAGCTTCAGTCATCATTTACGTGCGACTCCAGACTCTGTCTCTGGCTCCCACCTTCGGCATGGGCTTCTGGTGCGTGTGTCTAGCTGCCTACTCTGGACACCTTACCTCCCCGTGACTATTGCAGATGCTCCTCATGTTCCACGTGTCCAAGAGAATTCCAGAAACCTCTGTTCTCATTAGGTGTTTCCATCTTGGGGAACAGCCTGTCGCCATCCATCCAGTTGCACAAATCAGAAACCTGGGAGTCATCCCTGAGACTTTTTTTCTTGACCCCCTTCCTTCCCCTGAATGCAGTCTGTCACCCTGCCTGGTGATAGATACCTTCTCATCTCCTCTCATCTCCACTCCTCACCGTCCTGTCATCCAACCTGTCACCACAGCTCTTGATGGGGTTTCCTTCTTTCTCACCTTCGACCAGCCATTTCACACTAGCATTCTGGTTGTCATGTCCTCACCCCTGGAGCAAGACCCCATTGGCTTACTGTTCCTTTCCTGCCCCTTGATCTGACCTTTACAGTCCTCCTTGGCCTGTCCCCCTCAGAACCCTCAAGTGCAGCTGCTCATGCGCCTTCTGTGGGTTCAGCACATGGCCCCATGTGGTGTCCTCAAGCACCTTTCTTCTGCAGCTGCCCCTGCCCCACACAACCCAGAGTGCTTTTGCAAGTCCTGTGGTTTTTTTTCCCTGTCTCACCTCCAGAACCCCTTCACCCTTCACTGATTTAACTCTTTCTTGTTATTCAGCTGCCTAGAGGCAAGGTGTCCAGTGGTTAAGAGCACAGACCCCCGGCCACTGTGTGGGTTCACATCCCAGCTCTGCCACTTACTAGTTTGGGCAAGTTACATATTCTCTCTGTGCCAGTCATCTTCATGTGTAAAATGGGAGTAGTAACACTACCTACATCTTAGCTTTGTTACAAGGACTTGTTGGGTGTGTGTTTGTGTCACAGGGGGCCTTGACATGTAGTTAATGCTGTACAGATACCTGCTGTTATTATTCTGCTTATTGCAAGAGAAAAGTGCCACAATGAATAATGATCATGAAAGCTGTTAACTTACTATTTGGAACAATTAAGAAGTGTATTGAATTAAAGAAATAAATTAGCAATACAAATATTTAGACAGCTAACTAAGGAAGTAGATTAACAGTTAATCTACTGTTAACTGGGGAGCAAGTGAGCTGACTAGACACCTTCAGGAAAAATATATCTTTTTTTGAGCCAAAAAACCACTTATACAAATTCGGGCTATGTAAGGCAGAATGATAGTCAATGATAGAATAACTCTAATCTATGGAATTGGTTGAGGTACTATAGCTTTCATATTAGACAAAATAACTCAGTCAGTTACTCTGAAAGACAAAATACCACTTAGTGATCTGGGGGCAGTCTCACTGTCTGCAGGATCCTAGCAGAGCTAGCTGGCAGACCCCCCTCTCACTCTCTCCTCTGCTGACTGCAATGGACAGGCAGTATCTAGATCGAACTGCTGGGGCTGGGCTGTGGCTAAGCCACATGGCCGTCTGCTGGCCTACTGTGCTGTCAAGTTCTTGTTTCTGCACTGCCCAGTCAAACTTTAAAATTATCACTAAGATTCCTAATAATAACAGTTTTTTGATAACTTTCAAAATCAGGTTTGTATTTGAGAAGTACATCCGATGGCATTGATGCTGTCTGATCACCGCTGTATCTGAAAGCTGAGCTCACACTTGGGCTGTCAGCACTCAGCCAAAACGAATATTCAGCACACGTGTCAGTTTAGCATTTCCTGATAGATTAAAGTACCCTCTACTTATGCTCAAACATACACCCCAAAGAACATGTATTTTCCTCAGATTGGACACATTTTGTTGATAGATGTGCTGGGCCCTTCCTTTTTCTTCCTTCCCTCCTTCCTCCTTTCGTTACGGAAGTATTACGTGTCCGTTATCACATGGTGTTCTGTCTGAGCATGTTTGTGACGACGTCTTGGGAGTATTTTGCCTCAAGACTATAAGAATAAACCTAACATTTATAGCGCATTTGCTGTGTGCCAGGAGCTGCTCTGAATGCCTCCATGTCTTAACCCTTTGCTGCCCCCTCAGTGAAGGAGAAGACACTGTTGCCGATGTCATGGAGAGACATAGAGGTGAAAGGAGCTGCTAAGCATCATAGAGCGAACGTTCAAACCAGATGTCGGACATCCATGCTCTTACCTGTAGTGGGTGTTAGGAATGGTTGAAAAGTGCCGTGTACACCAGTTTGCTCTGAAGAACTGAAAAAGGGGAAGATGTTGGTTCTGTGAGCAGAGGAAGGGCTGGCTAGGGTGGTTGAGGACTTCCCTCTTCAGTAATATGGAACAGTGCTCCCTTCCTTAAAAGTGAAAAAGCCCTGGGGCACCTGGGTGGCTCAGTGGGTTAAGCCGCTGCCTTCGGCTCAGGTCATGATCTCAGGGTCCTGGGATCGAGTCCCGCATCGGGCTCTCTGCTCAGCGGGGAGCCTGCTTCCTTCTCTCTCTCTCTGCCTGCCTCTCAGTGTACTTGTGATTTCTCTCTGTCAAATAAATAAATAAAATCTTTAAAAAAAAAAAAAAAGTGAAAAAGCCCTTATGAAAACAGAATGTTGAGGTAGCATCATTACAAAATACCTACAATGGAATATTTTTCATTGTAATTTTTTTCCAAGTATTTTGTGCTTAGATAGTGAAGGGTGTTATGTATTGAATTTTCTTAAAGCCAGAAAACAGCTCTTTGAAATGGTTATGGCAAATTTCTGAGGCGCTCACAAGTTAGCATCAAATTCACTTCCCTTTCAGTACTAGCTTGGAAGGAAGAGGTACTGCTTATATATTAGGTTAAATCCACTTGTCTTGATTAAGTACTCAGTTAATCAAGTTTTATTTCTAGAACCCACTTTTTTTCTGTTCCCTGCACCCTTTCATATATTGAGGTGAAAATGTTTTGCCTGAATGGCCATTTGGATGTTTGTTGTTATGTATGTTTTCTCTGCCCTCTTATTCCCTAAAGAGCACTGAGTCTGAGTCTGGGCTTAGGAGACAGAATGAAGGATATGAAACTCTGTGACCTCTGCCTCAGTTTCCTTACCTGTAAAATGGAGTTATTAATTGGATCTAACTCAAGGGATTAATTATCATGACCAAATTAATGTAAAGCACATTGAATAGCATCTGGCACCTAGTAAGTACACAGTAAATGTTAGCTCTATTCTATAATTTGACCCATATAGCAACAAATGTATATCAAATTTTCATGTAGCATTATTCACCATATAAATCTCAGGTTAGACTACCTTATATCTGTAAGCAGCTTTGATGGAAAATCATCTCCCAGAATTTTTGATAATGTACCAAGAACTGTGAAGGTCTTTGAATTCATCAAAAGGTAGCGGAGAGGGAGGGGTGTTAAATTTAGAATGATAGCAATTACAATGCTTTTATAAATGTTAGAAATATAGCCACTTTTGTCCCTCCTGGAACCAAGGGATTAATTACACATCTCTTCCTGTTGAAAATCCAGTCTGCTAAAACTGCCAGTAAAAACTGCATTTGGTGCCAATCCAGAGAGCAAATGGGATCTGCCTCACATAACTTTCATATAATGGGTTTTTTGTAATCATTTGTCGTCAGTAGAGAATAAGGTTAAGGAGTCTGTCCTTGGTGATTTTCTACATCTCCCAACATGGCTTGTTGCAGTGACAGATGGTAAAGGAGGACGCTTTGGGAACATCTGTACATACACTCATGAATGGTGTGCAGGACGATCACTTTCAAGGAGGGGGAGCACTTGCCGCAAATGCTCTCTTCTGAGCTCCACTGTTTGCTCCACTTTGGGGTCTGTGTATCATTTAAAGATTACATTTCTCATATGCCTTACCCTTTTTTTGTTCTAGCCCTTCATGCTTAGATATGATGTTCTTTAAGACAAACAGAAAAAGATTCCTTTTGTGGTCTTTTTTTTTTTTTTTTTTTTTTTTTTTACAGATCTTGTTTATTTATTTGACAGACAGAGATCACAAGTAGGCAAAGAGGCAAGCAGAGAGAGAGAAGGAAGCAGGCTCCCTGCTGAGCAGAGAGCCCGATGCAGGGCTCGATCCCAGGAGGACCCTGGGATCATGACCTGAGCCGAAGGCAGAGGCTTTAACCCACTGAGCCACCCTGGCGCCCCTCCTTTTGTGGCTTAACACAAGGGCTGTTCTTACTGAACTTTTTGGAATTTATTAATTTGTATTAGGGCATCTGAGTTATGGTAGAATCCTCAAATTCATTGTGTCAGTTTTAGAAATTGGAACTAGATTATAGTCTATAATCAGAATAGTATTATAGAAATGCGTTTGATTGGGGTGCCTGGGTGGCTCGGTGGGTTAAAGCCTCTGCCTTCGGCTCAGGTCATGATCCCAGGGTCCTGAGATCGACCCCCACATTGGTCTCTCTGCTCAGCGGGGAGCCTGCTTCCCCCTCTCTCTCTGCCTGCCTTTTTGCCTACTTGTGATCTGTCAAATAAATAAATTTTTTAAAATGAGTTTTATTGATTTCCTAATTTTGTCACAAGTAGCCTAAAGGATCTTTACAAATTCTTAACATTTCTTTACTTTTAGATCTGTATTAGAGATTATGTTATAGAAAGATGTGTATAAAAAATAGTACAATAACCTTCCAACTAAGTTATTTGTCTTAGACTTTTATCAAATCATGGTCATTCTTGTTTCATATATATCTCTCTCCATTTCC
>NC_081565.1:63115238-63119307 GCF_022355385.1 Mustela nigripes | reverse complement strand
TTTTTTTTTAAGATTTTATTTATTTGTCAGAGAGAGCAAGCGAGAGCGAGCACAGGCAGACAGAGTGGAAGGCAGAGTCAGACGGAGAAGCAGGCTCCCTGCGGAGCAAGGAGCCCGATATGGGACTCGATCCCAGGACGCTGGGATCATGACCTGAGCCGAAGGCAGCTGCTTAACCAACTGAGCCACCCAGGTGCCCCCAAACTCCCATATTCTATTAAGGGGAAATGGATTTCTTTGGAAAAATGACTCTTGTGTGAGATATTCTGTATTGGGTAGGAAGTATAGATGATGAGATCAGAATGCATCTTACCCAAACCAAGAAAGCCATTAAAGATGACTGAGTGTGTGCGTAAAAGATTAAGAATCAACTTGGAGAAGTTTCCTCTAGCTAAAAAATGGATGAGTTTAAGAACCCATAAGAATAAAAAAAAAATCAGTGGATTGAAACACAGTAAATATGTTTAAATCTCTAAGTTCAAAATACTTTTTTTTTTTAAAGATTTTATTTAGTCATTTGACAGACAGAGATCACAAGCAGGCAGAGAGGCAGGCAGAGAGAGAGAAGGAAGCAGGCTCCCTGCCGAGCAGAGAGCCCGATGCGGGGCTCGATCCCAGGACCCTGGGACCATGACCCGAGCCGAAGGCAGAGGCTTTAACCCACTGAGCCACCCAGGCACCCCTCAAAATGATACTTGAGAAAAAGTCACCTGTACCTCAGAAATATGATAGGGAACTGAACCAACTCACTATTCTAAAAATAGATCAGTAAAAGGTACTTAATGATGTAGTGATAGAGTAAGCTTTGGCATTAAAGAGCTGTGTATTTTACCTTAGCTTGACCGTCTAACAGCTTGACATTGGGCAGGTTGCTTATTCTCTCCAAACCACAGTTTGTCTTTCATAAGGACAAGTGAAGTCCAGTTTGCCAGATTCATGGTACATTTCTTAAACAAACTTCTACCTCACTGTAATCAACTAGTTCCAGGTATAATTTTTTCTTTACCATTCATGCCGGCTAATAAGTGAAGAAAGAATGAGATTATTAGACTATTGCCAATGTGCAGCCTTAATGAAGTAATGCATAAAGGCAATGATGACCAGCATCCTTCTAAAACCTATGAAATAAGCCTACAAAAAGCTGAACCTGAATTTGATCAAACCTCTGATTTTCACTATTAATTTTTAGGAAATACAGAAAATCCAGGGGACAGAAAATATGTTCAACTCCTCTACAAGCAATGCTTGTTGCAACTGGCTTGTACTAGTTTGAACTGGCTCATAGTCAATTGTTAAATTTTCACAAATTTTGTGAGCTGGCTATTAACCACTGTTAAAAATTAAATTATGGGCGCCTGGGTGGCTCAGTGGGTTAAGCCACTGCCTTCGGCTCAGGTCATGATCTCAGGGTCCTGGGATCAAGTCCCGAGTCGGGCTCTCTGCTCAGCGGGGAGCCTGCTTCCCTCTCTCTCTCTCTGCCTGCCTCTCCATCTACTTGTGATTTCTCTCTGTCAAATAAATAAATAAAATTAAAAAAATAAATAAAAATAAAAATTAAATTATGTAAACTTATAATTAACTATATTAAAGTAAAGATAATAAATAATCACAATTCACTATTCCCTAGTAGTAAATTTCACTATATTTTACTTTTATCTATGCTCTTGGGGTTAGTTATACTAATGTATGTGAATCGTGGAAATGTTACATAATAATGTACTATTGCACATCTCTTCCCGACTCTGCATTCAGATGACACACTGGTAGTTTTAAATCAGCCATAATGGAAATATTTACACCACAGAAACCAGCAAGTGCAACAGATCCAGGCTTTTTCATCCTAGAAAGCCAGATGTTGAATATTTACCAGCATACCATTGCCCATAGGGAGGCACTCAGTAAAATTCTGACTCTGGACATATGATCCAATTTCTTCAACAAATAAATTGCAAGGGAAAGAAAAAACATACAGATTAAGACTTGAGAATAATCAAGATATTATAATATTAGTATAAAATAAACAGATCAATGGAACAAAACAGAGTAGTGAAAGAGGCCTAGACATAAATGGGCAACTGATTTTTTTCCCCTAAAGATTTTTCTTTATTTGGAGAGAGAAAGAGAGAGTGAACATGAGTAGGGAGAGGAGGCAGAGGGAAAAGCAGGCTCCCCACTGCGCTGAGAGCCCAATGCAGGACAGCCCAATGCAGCCTGATCCCAGGACCCTGCAATCATGACCTGAGCAGAAGGCAAAAACTTAAGTAATTGAGCTAGCTAGGCGTCCCATGGACAACTGATTTTTTAATAATGTTGTTTCATGTTCTATAATAACTAGATATACATATGCTTTTAAAAAAAGAAGAAAAAGGAACTTTTGATCTCTACCTCACACTCTATACAAAAATCAACTCAAAATGGATCACAGACTTAAATATAAAAAACCCAAATTATTAAACTTACAGGAGAAAACCTTTGTGCTATTAAACTGGGCAAAGATTTCTTAGATTTGAGACCAAAAGCAGGATCAACAAAAGATAAAAATGATAAAAAGTATACTTCATCAAAATTAAAAACTGCTGCTCTTCAAAAGATACTGTCGAGAGAATGAAAAGACAGGCCACAGACTGGAAGAAAATATTTGCAAATCATTTATCTGATAGAGTACCTAAATCCAGAATATATGAAGAATTGTCAAAACACAGTAATAAGAAAACAGTTATAAAATGGGCAATTTCAACACTCTTTATTAAAGAAGATATACAGATGGCAAGTAACCCGTAAAAAGTTGCTTTAACATCATTAGTCAATAGGGAAAAACAAAACCCCAACAAGATATAAACCTATTATAATGGCTAAAAATCATACAAACTGGAACCACCTTAGAAAAGAGTTTGTCAGTTTCTCTAAAAGTTATATATAATCGCCTGCCATGCAGTCCAACTATTCCACTCCTCGGCATTTACAAAGGAGAGATGAAAATGTATATCCCAGAAAGACTTATACACAAATTGTTTGTTCATAGCAGCTTCACTTGTAGGAGTGAGAACTGGAAACAACCCAAATGACCAGCAGGTAGACAGGTAAAGAAACCACAGTCTGTCTGTGCAGGGAATACTGCTGGACACTGTACCTGCAGCAACATGACTGCAAACAAACAAACTCAGTGACAAAAAGGAGATCACTGGCCACCTGGGGAAAAGGAGCATTAGGGAGGGATGACAAAGGATAAAAGCAACCTTTCTGGGTTAATGGACAGGTTTATCATTTTGGTTGTGGTGATGGTTTTACAAGTACAGATGGATGTCGAGGCTCATGAGACTGTACACATACTAAACACAGGTCACTCACTGGCTGTGAACTGTCTCTCAATAGTACGGTTTTAAACATTTTATTTATTTTGAGAGAGAGACAGTGAGAGAGAGCATGAATGAGGAGAAGGTCAGAGGGAAAAGCAGACTCCCATGGAGCTGGGAGCCCAATGTGGGACTCGATCCCGGGACTCCAGGATCATGACCTGAGCCGAAGGCAGTCGCCTAACCAACTGAGCCACCCAGGTGCCTGGTTTTAAAGGCTTTTACGGTTTTAAAAAGAGATAAGAAATAAACCCCATTGAGATGTATATTTCAATATTAATTCAAACAAATTGTTCTAAAAAGAGATTTTGAGACAATCAGGGAAACTGACAAACTGCCCAGATATTTAAGGAATGGTTAAAAACTTTAGATGGGATGTAACACTATTCCAGTTAAAAAGAGTAGACTTTTAGGGGCACCAGTGTGGCGCAGTCAGTTAAGTGTCTGACTCTTGGTTTTGGCTCAGGATTGTGAGACTTAGCCCCATGTTGTCGGGCTCTGTGCTCAGTGGGGAGTCTGCTTAAGACTCTCTCCCTCTCCCTCTGCCCCTTCCCCCCATAATCATTCTCTCTCAAATAAATAAATCTTAAAACAACAAAAAAAGAGTAGACTTTTAGATATAACACTTTGAAACATCTAAGAATGATATATGATATCCTGGGGGGAAGAGGAAATGGAGAGAGATATATATGAAACAAGAATGACCATGATTTGAT